>NW_027421323.1:0-10058 GCF_009905375.1 Apium graveolens | reverse complement strand
TGAATGTTAAAATGCCAAAACAAATAAAAATTATTTTGATATGAAATTTTGGTTATATCACTAATATTCATCTATTTAAATCTATAGGGTTGAATCGTAAGAAAATATTTTTAAAATAATCGAAACACCAATTCAGGATTAAACACTAGTTAGTTGTACTAGTCAAACCGATACTTGACTGTTAAAATGACAAATCAAATAAAATTATTTTGATATGAAATTTTGGTTGTATCACTAATATATATCTATTTAAATCCATACGGTTGGATCGTTGAAAAATATTTTTAAAAGAATCGAAACGCCAATTCTGTATGAAACAATAGTTTGCTATACTAGTCAAACTGATGCTTGACTGTTAAATGACAAACCAAATAAAATTATTTTGATATTAAATTTTTGTTATATCACTAATATGTATATCTATTGAAATCCATATGGTTGGATCATTGAAAAATACTTTTAAAATAATAGAAACACCAATTCAGGATTAAAAACTAGTTAGTTGTACTAGTCAAACTGATGTTTGACTGTTAAAATGTCAAACCAAATAAATTTATTTTGATATCAAATTTTGGTTATATCATTAATATGTAAATATATCTATTGACATCCATATGTTTGGATCATTAAAAAATATTTTTAAAATAATCAAAACATCAATTCATGATTAAACACTAGTTAGCTGTACTAGTCAAACTGATACTTGACTGTTACATATGTAAGGATATATTGATTTTATCCATGCAAAAATATATATTAAATATTACTCGACAATATATTATATTTATATGACAATCTTTATATTTTTAAGTGAAATTCAACAAAAAATGGAAATGAGTAAATATTTAGTTTGAGGTTTAAATAGTGAGTTATTGTTGTGAGTAGTACTCCTAGATAGTGTTTGGTTCATTAACATTTAAATTTTTAAAAATATTAAAACAATCTAATCGTATAGGTTTTAAAATTTTATATGTTTAGGGATATTATGAAAAATTAAGAAAATATTATTTCTTATTATTTGAGATCATAATAATTAACTAGTGATTTGACTAGTGATTCTAAATTGTGTATAAATGTAATGAAAACTGAGTAAAAAAATTAATTAAGTGATAAAGATAATATTTAATTTATAAATTAAAATTTAATATAAATAATTACTAAAGCCAATAAGTATTAACAAGAACAATATTTTGGTATTGAGGCTCAAATGATGTGCACATGCTAGGTTAAGCTATCTTATTGGACAACAAGAGAGCACACGGATCGTCACCATGGAATTAATTACAACCCTTGATTAATAAAGTAACCAGACATATGAAGGATCAAACTTAATCAATTGAATCACGGACCACCCATATTTCTCTTGCATACTTTCTCACTCCAATCGCCCACATATTTTCTCACATATCTTCTTCTATTCCCCTCTTTTACTCCTTGCAAGTTGCAACAAATATTTTTTCAGGTCATAACTCCAACTTTATACATTCATATCAACATTTATTATACATAGCCACAAATACATTTACATCTCCAAATTACATATATACATAAGAGGGTTTCCCAAGCAAGCTAATGGCATGCCGATAAAAGAACACCTAGAAGAACTAGAGGAAGAGAAGAAGAGATCGAAGGCATTTCTCTGTTGTAACTTTGTAATATTTGTCTCAGTTAAAACAAAAATATATAATCTAATTCTCTTACAATTTCTTCTCGTGTCACTGATTCAATTTAAGTGAATTGGGTTTGTTAGAAATTACAATTTGTAGGTTTGTTTGACATAAATTAATTCAGTAGATTATAGTATTACATCTAATGCACTAATAAAGTCTTCAAGTATAAAATCTCATAATTAGTAAAGAAGGCTGAGGACAATGACTCAATCATGTATCCGGCTAACATAGATGAACACGCTCTTAAATAAACTTCATGATGACAAGATCCATTAAGTTATAAAATTGTATTCCTCCTCAAAAATATCTGAAACGCCAATATTTGACCATAAGAAAATAATCAATAATATATACTTATCAACGAGTGTTTATCGGCCTAACTTATAAGTCGAAATTTCAACTTATAAGCTGATAAGTTGAATGTTAGTAACGTCGTACTTTTTCTCAACTAATTTTGATTTTTTGCCTTTTTATTAACTTTAGTTTTAAAAATTATATTTTTAAATGTTAATCTAATCTAAAATTCATGAAATATTATAATTATATTTAAAATTTATTTATTTTAGTAAAAAAAATTTGAATTATAAGTAAAATTATCCAAACACTTATATAACTTATATATTGATCTACTATTATTTATAAATTACTTATTTACTTTAAGTCATAAGTTACTTATTTTAAGATTTTTCAAACGAACTTAATATTAACTAAGAGCATAAACTCTAGATTACTAGGAAAAAATGGGGAAAATAGTTTTAAGTTTTATTTTGAGGTGCTATTTGTGCTGTTAATATTAATATTTTAAGGAAATGTCAAGTTTTAGGAGAAGAATATTGTGAAAAAATGTCAAGGTTTTAGGTGAAGAATATTGTGAAATATGGGTTGTATTGTGTGGAGGAAATCTTGGGTGTCTGAATGAATGTTTTTTACATTTCCCATTTCTATGTGTGAGTATGTATACTCGTTCCTCTTTTTATAGTCTGTTGTGCAAGACATGCATGTATAATATCAATACTAAGTCATTTTGACAACCCTAAGATTTAGTTATTTGATAATCAATTTATATTTTATATTATATTTCCTTAGTTTGTAAAAATGATTAGAAGATTATATTGGAGTTTTTTTCTGTGAATAGATTCAAGCTAAGGAATAAACTCTCGAAGAAGATAAATCCATGATCATGCCGTAGAGAAAAGTGTAGAAGCTTGGAATTGAATAAAACTATTGTATGAAAATTATTCTAAGTCAAGATATCAACAAGTCACAGATCAAGTTATATCGAGAAATCATCGGGAACTCCAATATGGCTTATAGATAAGTCTCAGAGATATCCACAAGTCAAATGAAGATGCAAGGAATTGGAGATATCGACAAGTCATTTCTGCATGTAGAGAACTCAGAGATATCGACAGGTTAAATGAAGATTGAAAATATCGACAAGTCAATTTCTCATATAGAGATCTCAGAGATATCGACAAGTCAAAATGGATATAGAGATATCGGCAAGTCATTTCTACATGTAGAGATCTCAGACATAACGACAAGTCATTTCACAAGTAAGAATCTAGAGACTTCGACAAGTCAAGATACCTATAGAGAACTCAGAGATTTCGATAACTCATTATACTTATCGAGAAGTCACTTCTCTAAAGAACAAACTGGAGATCTCGACATGCCTCTCAAATACAAAATGCAGATAAGTTAAATATTCAAAATTATCAGTCAACAAATGATATATCAAGTAGATTGAAAAGTCTACAAAGTAGGTGGAAGAATACAAGATCAAGGGACAAGATTAACTGGACAAAGGATGGTCACAAACCTGCAAGATTCTGCACATTTTTGCTAAGCTAGAAATGAAATAGAAAAAGGTTTCTTTAGAAAGTAGTTTAGTACATTTTAGTACAAGTCTTGTAAACCCGTGCTGCTAGTGTTTAAAGCATGCATTGGTCCTTAGTTTAGATGTAACAAACAAATTCATATTTTCTTGTATTCTCTCAAGGAAAAAATTGAGTTCTTATATTTTTAAGAACACATAATTTATAGCAAGACAAACTTAATTAATACAAATTAAGTGAATTTTGAAATATTGTGCTAGTTGATTTATTTTTAGTAACATATCTCTACAAATATAAACTACTTTGTTCACACAATATCCAAACAAGTTTAAAAAGGCTAAAAATCCAAAAAACACATTCACCGTCTGTGTTGTATTCAATATCTAACAAATGGTATTAGAGTAAAATTTGAAATTAAACAGATAAAGATCTTGGAAGAATGAATATAAAAAAGATAAGCAGTATCAAGATACCAGCCTTTGATAAAATCAACTATACACTATGGAAGAAAAAGATATTGTTGTTTATAAGGATGGCCAATCCAATGTACATCCAGATTCTCAAGAATGGCCCTTTCACTCCCATGGAAAGGGTTGATAAATCTACTGATGGAGACATGGTCATTCCAACTCATTATGCTCCTAAAGACCCATCAAAATACACAGAGCCTGAAAAGGAAAATATTTCTCTAGATAGTGGCTTTCAATTAATATTGATAGAGTCACTTGATAATATTATGTACAACAATATTGTCAACTATGACACAACCAAAAAGATTTGAGAAAAGATTGAAATTATGTGTGAGGGTACAGAGGAAGTAAGATCAAATCAAAGGAGAATACTGGTGTCTCAGTATGAGGGTTTCATGGAAAAGCCTAAAGAAGGAATTACTGAAGTTTTTGAAAGGTTCAACAAATTTATAAATGACTTGCAACTTCATGATAAATTTTATGAAGCCGAGGAGGTTAACCTAAATTTTTTGCTAGCTCTTCCTGACCAGATTAAACAAATATATCAGCTATTAGAGAAGGAAGAGACTTGAGCAGAATAACATTGGAGGTTAACCTAAATTTGTTCACGATAAAAAAAATCACATTCTGTCATTATTATTATCATATATTATTTAAGATATATAGTACTCAATAAAGATAATATACACCCGTAAATATTTTTGAATGATATAATATTATTTAATTGATCGGAAAAAGTTGAGTATTAAAAAATATTAAGGGGTCGTTAAGTTCGGCAAGGGATATCTGGTTGAAATCAGCAATCGGGTTAAAGTGGTAAGGGGTTGAGGTATCAATTATAATATTATGTGATGGTCAAAATGAGTCATTTTGATTGTGCTAATCACTAAATCTATAAATTTGGTGCATTTTGATTGGTGTAATTGTTGTGAATACAGTATGATCCATCATTGAGAAGTGGAAGCCAATCACATGCTAAATTTTTTAAAGTTTGTGAATTGTTAAAATTATTTAGGTTATTGGTGGGAATTGAATCCTTACACTAAGCAGCATGATCATACTACAAAAAAAAATTAATGTCCTTCTTTCATATAATAATGAAGATTCGAACTTTATAATCATTAGAATAATAACTTTCAAAATTATATTTAACGGATTCAATCAATTTGATTGAAATATGTAGGGCTGTGGATAAAGTGAACAAGATAAGACACTGACCATACTACAAATAAAATTTTTAATGTTCAATTTTTAATATCATTGTTTAGATTTTTACTTATCTTCATACTCTCGTAATATGGAATAGCATTAGATCTTACCACATCTTGGAGCGGTTAAGATAACCGTCCATGGAGCAATATCTTTATTTTATAACATTCCAAAACGGCAATGGTATATAGGTATGGTAATGATATATAGGTATGGTGATCATGAATGCTAAGAGAGAATTCTTGAAGTTGTCAACTAGTGTCCTGCCCCTGAACACTTCTCTCGAAAATAAGCCGAATGCCACTCATCATGAGCTAATTGAAGCAGACAACTATAAGGACATTATATTTGAGATAATCTATATGGAATGCCAAAAAGAGGTTTTAATGATGTGTCATGACACTCGTTTTAGCACTCCAATGGATTTGGACTGAGAGAAGCTCAAAAAAAATTCCAACATTTAACACCGTACAAAATATGTATATTACAACTCACTAAAGCTATATACCTACGTATCTAGTTTTAATTACACTCTTGAATGAAGATGTCAGGAAAATTTGAGTGCCAAACATTGGAGAAAATTTGGTACCATTCATGAAAAAATGAAAGCGGTAACTTAAGAAAAATAAAAACATGTCTACTTGTAACCGGTATTCTAAAAATTGGTCGATCAGTCGGATTTCGGACGGGTGCCGTCTAGATTAATTAAAAATCAGGTTACAGTCTGTTTTTTAAATCATCAGGTAAAAGTCCGCTGATTCTGTCAAAAATCGGTCAGTTGGAGTCAAAAATTGGTCAGTTAATAAAAATATTTTTCAAAGAAAAATTGAAATTCAAAATAATAGTTAATATTAATAATAGTATATTAAATTATATTGACAATCATATGCCCCTAAATCTTAATCTTTAATAACTAGATGAGTTTCTTTAATTAAATTAGTCTTATTTTTCGTGAAAATTTACTTGATCGATTTATTCATTTCATAATCTCATGTGGTTGATTTTCTATATAACTAATTCTAGCGGATCACAAATTTATTCTAACTACTAAATAGTGAGTATTAATTATTTATGTATAAATTATTTATCAAATTTTTATATAAACCACTTAAATATCAAACATGAACTAATGATATGTGGCATTACTTTTGTAAATTTTTTGAAATTTTATTGAAATTTAAATAGGTAATCTGATTAACTAAATTGCTTCCGATTAATCGCCAATTGTCGTATAATCGCTGAGAGATACCTCTATCCACTATACCATAGATGGCATATCACAACCCCCTCCCTAAAGAATGTTATCTAATATGTTACCTTAGATAGGGCAGTTATGAGCTAATTTAACTTTATGTTTTTATGTTACCTTAGCCAAAACCGTGGTGTTGCATTAGGTCGAAAGTGTTGCAGCTTGCAACATTCTGGTCAAAGTGTTACCTTAGAGTATCAAAACGTAAAATAATATTTTTTAAGATTAGTTAATTTAAATTCATTTTCAAGAATTTAGGGTGATATACAAATAGAATGAATAAAATCTGTCACGATATGCGAATTTTGTACATATTAAAACTTAAAAAAAGGTAAAAGAGGAATTAATTTGCAAAAAAATTAAAATAAATATTTTAAACCTAAAAAAATTTTAAAATAGAATTTTAAAAGTAATAAAACATATAAATTGTTGTCCTCTTGGTATGAGCACTGTTATATAAGTTTAAAAATAAAAATATTTGAATATACATATTTATATATAAAATAAAATAAATAAATATAATATTTAAATATTTGAAAATAGATTTTTGGAATCTTAGAAATTTGATAAGGATGTAAAATTTATGAAAATATTCAAACCCAGCGCCCAATTTTTTTGGGTAAAAGACCGCCTATTTTCGGCCCATTAAAACCCACACTGAGTCTCAATCTCATTACTCTCTCCCATTTTTTCGCTCGCTTCCCCCCTGTGCTCTCTCAATCTCATTACTCTTCTCGATCTCTATCTACTATTTCTCTATCTACAGTTCAAAAAAGAAGATGAGAGGCATGCTATTTCTTTCGGCCTTACAAGTGAGGTAGAGAGTGCCACCTTATAAGGTGAAGGTGGGGGTGCGAGGTGTGTGAGTCAGGGGGAACCCTCGATGTAATAAAATAGAGAAAATGACACTACACCATAAAATACCTATTGTAACACAAAAAAAATGTTCCATTAGGGGGTAAATATGTTGCTCTTACCCCACTTTTATGCTAAGGTAACATTTTCTTAAAAATAGGTTTTTCCATGTTGCTTAGGGGTCTAAGGTAACATCTTTGGTGCCTAAGGCAACATCGTGTTTTAACTTGTTTATATGTTGCCTTAGCTTGCTAATGCAATAGAAAGAGAGATCGGTTGTAAATTTTTTTTATGTTACCTTAGAGTTTTAAAATGTTTTTAAAAAGTAGTCCCCACAGTGGGACCCACAATGATGAGTTATCTTGATGACGTGGCAAGTGGGCCCATAGAACCTAATGTAACACTTTGAGAAGCTGTTGTAACATTATAACTAGCCTAATAAAACATTTTAAACATAATATGGTAACAGTTTATGAGGCTATTGTAACACTTCAGCACAAATAAATTGAAATGTTTATTCTGTAACTGAAGAATCCCAATTATATAATTTCATAACTGCAAAATAATGCATTCAACCCAAATATTAAACATCCAAATAGACAACCAAATTAAACGTCAAAATTAACTATAAACTAGTTCACATTTTTTACTTAACAACAGCCCAAGATTATAAATTTTAAAAAGTCATACTATAAGCTAATGCTTAAATTTGCTTCACTTTCTCCTCGACTCCGCCATCCGGGTATTTCCCTTTTTATACAAGTGAAGCTTTCTCTTGTAAGTCTTCTTTGTTCCCTGAAATATTAACTAAGTTATTTGCAAGAAAGAAATCGAACCAGCAAACATAGTTAATAACTTAGTTAATAACCAACAAACATGAACAATGCTACCACCATCTGAAATATTACTGGAATGTTACATGAACAATGCTACAATATCAAATATATTCCTCTCTAGTCTGTACTAGAGACCAAGTACAGACCTCTTACTCATATTTAGTCCCACAAGATGGTACAAATGGTTGTTTTCCCGACATGAATTAAAAAAACTATATATTCATATTAACACATCCTACATGAAAGCATAATGGTTAAACAAATTATAGTTTTTACCAGCACCTACTTAATCAATCTTTTAAAAAAAGAACAGAATATGTTGCATATACATGAGCCCAGTGCTATACACTATGAAGTACATTTACATTTTAATTTCAAAACCCAAAAAGACAGTACTTAATTCAACTTACAAGTGGAGGAGTTCCTTATTATGTATGGTCAAGCCACAGCCTGAAGAGCAACAGAACCCGCGCTTCCCGCACTTTTAAGTGAAGTAGAAACAGACTTTGTAGGAGCTGCTGATGTCAGGAGAGCAATGTAAAACTACAAGGACATTTTATATATTTATGTGTGTGTGTGTTTCAATATCTGGGAGCAGACTTTTACCTTCCACTTTTAGACTCGGTAGCCAAACCTACATCGTGAAGGGCATTTTCAAGTACATTTCAAGTATTTGTGCTGGCCTTGGAAAAATGCAGAGACAAAGATAAGGTTTATCGTGATGCAAATGCCACAAGGACTAACTGACTGAGCAATGAAAATTATACTTCATCTTTTCCTCCTTCAGATTGCTGTCAAAAATAATCAAGTTGTCTATGTTTGTACTGTATGAAACAAATAACAAATAAGCTTAAATGGTTTATTTAAAATTCAAATTTATGCTTTAGAAAAGTAAATGACAACACTTATGAGACATCACTTGCAGTCAATTTGAAATACATGTACCATGCATTTGGTAGAGGGTCAATTAAAGATTGAGAGAAATGATTGTTTACAATGGGAAACAAGATCACAGCTAAAAAAGGTTAAACAATTCCTTCATTTATATACACTAGTCAAAAATTTAATTAGTCTACGACTTGAGATACGGAACACAAGTGGGAATAGAGGAGAACTTATATATTTACTAGTAGATACTTTAATCCTATTTAATGTACAGAAATTAACTACTTCATTCCCGAACAATACCATATGAATAAAGGGTTGCAAACATTTGTATTACATAATTTAACTTTTAAAAACATCAGAGGCAGGCAGCATTCAATGTATGAACCCCATTAAATAACAACTCACCGACTCATAAGTCAATGTGCCAGGTCGAGAAATAATTCTGATCCTTCCTGGACAAACATTTTCACAGTGAATACATCATGGGGGAATTTGGTTGATAATATTTTAATAGGTTTTCTTAATTTTGTGTGAATATTTTTAACTTACAAAAGCTCTATGCGTCAAAAAAGCAGCACAAAACTTAAGCTTTTGACATCAAAATACGGAAGTAAGTAATGATGAAAAACTCAAAAGCTAATGAAAATTACATTTACACAGAGAGGGAGAGAACTAACACAAGAAACTACCTTAAAAGCAACACCATGATTCAATAATTTAACCCAAAAACTAAAAACCTGAGGAACTGAACAATATTCGAATCAACTCTCTTTTTGCAATAACTTAGAGGTGATGAGTTTTTAGCAACATGGGATGCATTAGTAATTTATATAATCTTATTGTGCAACTAATTATCCATCACTAAAACTAAAGAATTATCCAGTAACTACAATAATGGGAGACAGATTAACGTGGTAACTTAAATTAATAAAAAATTTATTAATTTAAATGGCTAGACGGAGACTTTAAAACACTTTCTTATTGGCATATTCACTTTCAATATTTTACTCAAAAACCTTCCAGGCATAAAAACTTAACCAATT
>NW_027421322.1:0-57558 GCF_009905375.1 Apium graveolens | reverse complement strand
TCTCCTCACTTTGGCAAAAAATTATGTTTTTTGGTTCTTCTACTAAAAATATCTCAGTCTTTACGAAAATTTTAGGATTAAATTTATGAGTGAGCTCACTTTAAATGTTAATGTGCAAAACTTAACAAAAAAATCCCTTAATTGGCAGTAGAAATATGGACCATGGAAGTCTCTTCACTTCATAGTTACAAATTTCAGAAAACCTCCCTGTTATTCTATGCAGGGCACCATTCTTTTATCCATGTCTGTGTATAATAACTCGAGACTCTCTTGATGTCCTTTCGTGATACACACCCAACCCAGATCATTCATTTTCAAGATAACAAGGGAATTAGCATCCACTTCTTTAAGACACCATGGGTTCATTAATAAACCTGCAGTCGGAAAACTTGTACTTATTAACGCCTCTCGAAACATGGCATTATTCAAATTTAATGAAATAATCCTACTGCCCTGCCCATTTTCCACCAGCCAGTACAATGTTCCTTTAGCATACACTACATTGTGTTCCCTTATCGTAAAAGGTGCACTACATTGTGTTCCCTTATCGTAAAAGGGGCACCTGGACAAGAATCGCTGATAATTTTCCAAGAATTACTTCTCAGGCTATACAAATCAACACAATATGCCACTTTGGTATGACTAAGTTTCACAACCTCGTAGTCGTTTTTCTCTTTATCAAACCAAAATCCAATAGTTTCGTAGGCATCTTCACGATAACACTTCTCTCGAAACTTAGGAAGAATTTTCCATTTCCTAACAAAAGGATTCCAGGGATAGATATTTCCACGACTTTCACGAAACTCAGTACAGCTAATCACTCCACTGCAGCGGCCATGCACAGTGACATGTTCTAGTTCACGGGAAAAGACTAATGTTACACAATTCCTAGATGGTTTAGTATCAGAATATAGTGAATAATTACTAAAGGATTCACAAGGTGAAGTGTGCTGGCATAACAAGTACTTGGTGTTATTTGGATTAGAGAGGAGTGTTGATAAATTGAGATTATTTAATTAAAAAGTACTACCATAGTTTACAAATTAAGGTGCATCTTAATATTGATTTTGTGTATGGTAATTTTACAAGAATCTGTTCTGTGATTTCTTCTGGTATGTAATGGCATAAAGGTTTTGTAGCCATTAGCAAAACAGAGGTTTAGTGAAAAATTAACTGAAATCCTAAAACCCTAAGCCTAAAATTAACATGTAATAACCTTATTTAACATTCAATCAACAGAAAAAATGCAGTAGTCCATCCATATATCAAAATTAAAATGCAAAACTTTAAATTTTAACTCATTTATTTTAGAAAAGATTGGAAGATTACTGGATCACAATTAAAAGATCGAAACTCCAACTGGACATGTAAAAATTGTAATCGAACCTGAATCAGTAAAAACTAAATTTAGGTTTTTAAACTGAAGCCGAACCAATTATACAATTACAGTCTTCAATTTATATAACCGAAAATATACAATTTTGATTCCAATTTCATTCAAAAACCGATCCGAACTAGTTCGCGCTCCCCCCAATGCATAACATATCGAGAGGTGGAGCCTTTTAGAAAATGGGATCCAATACTTACTCATCTCTCATCTCCAAAAATCTAGCAAAATGTTAAATCCAGGAAAAGTACAATGTTCCTTTAGCATACACTACATCGTGTTCCCTTATCGTAAAAGGGGCTCCTGGACAAGAATCGCTGATAATTTTCCAAGAAAAAGTTATCGGGAAAAAAAATTCCGAGAAAAGTTTCTCAGAAAAAATTTCCCTCCCGATCCCGAGAAAATTTCCCGGAAAAAAAATTCTAGAAAAAATTTTCTTGGGAAAAAATTTCCGTCCCAATCTCGATAAAATTTTCTGGGGAAAAAAATTCGTGAAAGAAATTTCAGCAAAACTTTCATTTGAAGTGACAAGTATTTAGTTAGTATTTCAAATTCTAATTTTAAACTTGTTCTTTAATTGCGTTTGATTTGAATAAATTAAGCCCTTGTTATTTTTCGCCATATTTCTTTAAACCCTGGTGGCAACCATGATTCTAGATTCTCGGCACCCTTGGGAATTACCCAAATGAATTTTGTGTTTGATGCTTCGAGAGCAAATGCAATTTCAGTAAGTTGAGCATCAGAAAATCTGACCATACTACCGAAACTTAAGTAGAGAACAGAGTCAGGTTTTTGTTTATCTAGCATAATGAAATACAGGACCTATGTGCCATGACTTACTTTTCTTGATTTTAGCATAATGATCTGCATAAGCAGGCTCAATTTCATGAAAAGTGTTGAGAACCATACCGTAGGTGTTTTGCTCAGACTCTTCGATTGATTTGATCAGTTCACCATACCTGGTTTTGATCTTGACATGTTCTGGCAGTTGACATCTTGTCATCTCTATTTTGTGTGGGAGATTCGGAACCAATAAACTCTCTGTATCACACTCAACAGCTTCATAAGGAGCATAAACAGAGAGACTATGTGTTACACAAAGATAGCATAAACCTGATGGATTAAACTCTACATTCTCAGAACTTGCTCAGAAAGAGTTTTGAATAAAACCATAAGAGATTCTAGCACAAGGATATAGTTTGAGGTAAATGTCCAGGACAAGTAAGGATCATTCGAGGTAGCTATGTTCTCATAGTTTCATGTCAAACACTTTCAATCAAAACACTCTAGCTGTGTGCATGACAACCTTTCCTGACTACAATGTGGCAACTATCACTACTACAGCGATGACATTGTCGCCCAGTGAGAGATCTGATCAGACCATTGTACAGCTAACATTGACAAAGTTATAAATACTCATCACCAACAACTACTTGGAATTTAAATGCAGCACTCTGCATCCGGAAACAATTTTGGGATCCCCAGCGTTGCTCCTATCTAAAACCTTACAAAAATACTTGACCTCGCCTTATCACACCAAAAATGTTCAGGAGCAACAATAACTTCAATTGACATTCTTTTTCTAAGTACCTGTATCAAGTGAGTCACCGATATAAAAACGGACCCAAATGAGTCACTCATTTGAAAATTTGTATAAAAAACACTCTATCGTTAGTCGAAATTTTTAAAAGTAATATATATCGAGTTTCACACATTTTTTATGAATGATATTACATCCAAATGAAAGATTCTGAGTTCTAATATTTTAAATAATATTTTTAGATTTTTAAAAAATTGTCTACTATTTATTTTTATTTAAATCAAATAAAACAATCAAAAATTAAAAATAAATAGTTGATAAAATTTTAAAAATCTAACAATATTATCTAAAATAGTAGAAATCGGAACCTTTCATTTGGATGTAATATCATTCACAAAAAATGTGCACAACTTAATATATAATACTTTTATGAATTTTGACTAACGATAGAGTGATAATTTTGATACAAATTTTCAAATGAGTGATTCATTTGAGTCCATTTTTTATCGGTGACTCACTTGATACATTTGGACAGAGTACGTGACCTAGTTGATAATTAACCCTCATAAATCAATTCTATCACAAGTCCCAATTTTATCATAGGTACATATTTCGTCATAGGTACATATTTCGTTATAAGTAAAGATTTCGTCATAAGTATACATTTCGTCACAAATTGAAGCAAAATGTCGCAAGTTAGGGAAGTGGAGCCCACTTTTAGTGGGCTGATAATTACACTTTCGACGGAATATACCGTCGTTTTATCTTTAATTTACGACGATTTGTATGTCGTAAGTTATCATCTTGGGCCCACAAGCTTGCCAGGATTTATTTAAAACAAAAAATGAATAAAATCATAAAGAACAATCGTCCCAAATAACCCAGAATTCCGTCATAAGTTACCCAGAATTCCGTCATTAAATTCTCTCTCTAGAAGCAGTATCCTGCTATTTTTTCTGATTCCATCCTTTTTCGGCTTTCAAATTGAATTCTAAACCTGTCCAATCACAAATCCCAATCTATATACAATTGTAGCACAATTCAACACCAAAATATATAAAAATATGCAAAACCAATACTAAGAAATCATCCACACATTTAAACCAACCTAAATATGAAAGATACCATACTTTACATTTATATTATCAGAAAACCATTTCGACTATACAAAAAGTTAAAACAATCCGACATTAGCTTAGATCATCTTACAAATTCCCATAAATTTAGTTCACAAGGATAATTCAAATTATCCTGCAAAACATTCATAACCCATTACATCGATATTTAACCCCTAATTATAAGACCGCCACGAGAGACTACGTTATAAGGCACACTCATATCTCGGTCATTGTCATCATCGGATTCTGTCCTTTCACTGCCCCCACCATCATCAACATCATCGTCGTCGGCCGGGGCCTTTCCCTAAAATATACATAAAAATGTAACATTAAAATCCAGGTCCGTCATACAAATATATATTCCAAGTTGAGTACGAAAAAGAGCACGGTAACGAAAAAGATGATCAGTTTGATCAGAATGATATTAACTTCTCTGGCACTTCAAGTAACGAATGGCCTCTTTATCAAACCAAAATCCAATAGCCTCTTTGGCTTCTCTAGAATAACACTTTTCTCCAAACTTAGGAAGAACTTTCAGTTTTCTAACAAAAGGGTTCCAGAGATAGATAAGTCCACGATATTTGCGATTTTGGTAAAGCTTGGTATAGCAAACCACTCCATTGCAGCAACCATGCACCTTAACATCATTAAGCCCACAAAGAAACTCTGATTTCGCACAATTCCTATATGCTTCACTATTAGAATAATGAATATTCGTTGCGATAAGGTGAACTGTGGTATAACAAGTACTTGGTGTTATTTGAACTAGAGAGATGAGTGTTGATGAATCGAGATGATTTAATTAAAAAATACCATATTTTACAAAATGAGGTGCATGTTAGTATAGATTTTATGCATGGTATTTTCACAAGAATCTGCTCAAAGACTTCTTCCGGTAGGTAATGGCCTAAAGGTTTTGTAGCCATTAGCAACTGAAGGTATTTGAAAAAATGGCTAAAAGCCTAAAACCCTAGCCTTTGTGTCCTAATAACTATAGTCTGTATATAACAGGGTTTGGTATTCTTGTTACCATAAAAAAATTAGGAATTTTGGAATTCTAACCTTATTTAATAATCAATCAAAGGAAAAAATACATGCAATAATCCATCGATATATCAAAAATTTAATGAGTAGTGCTAGGTGTCCCAAATTTAAATAAAGGGAAAATTAAAAATGCAATCGAAAAAATTGTAAGGGGTTCTTCTGACACCTGTTGCCCGCATATCCACACGAACATCATTCGATTGCAACAGAAAAAATTATAAGGGGGTCGTCTGACACCTCTTGCCCGCGTATCCCAATGACACGAACATCACTCGATCGATTTCATTCTCAGTTTTTTATATATCTTTTGACTCTTCAACAGAAGAATCCATGCCAATCAGATATTCTTTAAGACATAGATACTGATATAAGTTTTTCATATAATTACTTTTACAAATCAATGCATTATCATGTATTGGATACAATGCATATAACACATTACAAAACTTAAGATATTTAAAGGAGCTTTGTCTACATGTGCAACAAACTATGATCTATTAAGGATCATAATATATGCCATGATTTTCCTAAAGATCAGAAAGCTGAATCTCACTGTGACCTATTAAACTCGTCATCTCTTCATTCCCATGTTGATTGGCCATGGATGTTTAGTAAATTTTCTCAATGATTTCTTTCTTCCTCGGGATTAGCCATGCAAATTGGTTTTCTCCATATTAAAAGCGCTCTGCAAGGTAAAAGCCAAAACTATAAACATCACTTTTCTCGGTCAGTTGGCCTGAATGTAAGTATTCAAGGTCCAAGTATCCTAAAGTACCCTGGACTAATGTAGTTACTTTGGTTTGATCCATGGGTACCAACCTCAAAGCTCCACAATCTGAAATTTTAGATACATTATTATCAGCCAGTAATATGTTAGCTAATTTAACATCTATATGAATTACAGGTATAGAAGCTGCAGAGGAAGATATGACAGGGCACCGGAAGATTCAGCAGCAATTCTCGACCAATTATCCCGTGATAAGCAGGACGCGCCTCCATCAATATTGTGGAGATGATCTAATGTTTCATACTAACAAAATAGCGCAAGAAAATGTATTTCATAATGGTTGAAGAAAACGGTAAGCTGGGATATGTCTCAGCCTCCTTTCCTGAGATGTTATCAAAACTGCAGCATTTTATTCTGAAACAGAAATTTTAAGACTCACTGGCACAGAAGAGTTGTGACTAAAAGAAAGAGACATGAACATGGGATGCACTTGGTGGGGATAGAATAAAATGTTGGAGAAAAAAATTTAAAGCCTCAAATATATCAGGTTCCCTTTTCTCTTTCTACTTTATCTACGTGATTTAATTTCTGAAAATTATTTTACTGAAGCGGAACATACGTTAAAAAACAGACTCGATAAGCATTCGTATAATCCAATAGCCGAATTAGAATATTTTTACGAGGTGACCTCAAATAACTCTCATGCTTACACCTTAAGTGGCAGTAGAAATATGGACCATGGAAGTCACTTCACTTCATAGTTACAAATTTCAGAAAAGCTCTCTGTTGTCCCTATAATGCAGGGCACCATTCTCTTGAGTATTCTAATTCCAGTAACAAGCGTTTCGTTTATGTTCTCAGAACTTGCACGCTGAGCATGGGTTTTGAATAAAGCCGTAAGTATTCTATTGCAAGGATAAACCTGCAGTTAGAGAAATCCTTGACAAATCAGAATCATTGTAGGCCAATTAACAAAAAAATCATATGACTATCATATCTTTGGGTAGATGAAACAGAGTGTATTTGCATAGAAGGTAATCAGGTCAAATGCTCACTCTTTACGCTCATCTAGGAGCACAAGAGTCTCAACTGAAGGTTCACTCTCATCCAGGAGCACAAGAGTCTCGACAAAAGGAAGGGCTGAGAAAAGATCACTGCTGGTGAAGAGAAAATCTCTCAAATGCTTGGCAGCGAAATCATATGAAACTATCGGGGGCAGCTGGAACTTATCGAAACCAACTCGAGATAACAAGGGAGTTATCATCCTAGTGAAGATAACAAGGAAGTTATCATCAATCATCGCAAGATACAATCCATTAGTCCCAGATACAATCCAATACTGCAAGATACAATCTAGTGCAATGTTCCATTAACATACACTGCTACATTGTTCTCTCTTATCGAAAAAGGGATACCTGGACAATAAGCTCAGATGATGAGTCATTAGATGTTTCAGCCTTTTTTAAGAACTGAAATACCGGACCTATGTGCCATAACTTACTTTTCTTGATTTTAGCATAATGATCTGCATATGCATTCTGATTCCAATTACAAATGTTTCGTCTACATTCTCAGAACTCGCTCAGCAAGGGTTTTGAATAAAACCATAAGAGATTCTACCATAAGGATATTGTTCGAGGTGGATATCCAGAACAAGTAAGGATCACTAGAGGTAGTCATAGTTTCATGTCAAACACTTTCAATCAAAACACTCTAGCTGTGTGCATGACAACCTTTCCTGACTATAATGTGGCAACTATCACTAATACAGGGATGACATTGTCGCCCAGTGAGACATCTGATCAGACCATTGTACAGCTAACATGGACAAAGTTATAAATACTCATAACCAACAACTACTTGGAATTGAAATGCAACACTCTGCATCCGGAAACAATTTTGGGATCCCTAGTGTTGCTCCTATTTAAAACCTCACAAAACTACTTGACCTCGCCTTATCACACCAAAAATGTTCAGGAGCAACAATAACTTCAATTGACATTCTCTTTTTAAGTACCTAAGGCTTATATTTAAAACACTTTCCGCCTGACTTAATAAGAAAGTGGCACTTAGAAGAAATTTAGGGAACAACACGGTTGGGATCATTTACTGTGGCCACAAACTTGTTGGAAACATCAAGTGAAGGTGATGAAGTATGGGAAGAAACTGATAACTCCGGAACAAGATTATCAGCCTCAAATGACAACCACAGTAGCACTGCTGCAAGTGATGTGCAAAGCCCAAGTATGTCTAGCTCAGCCTCTGGGAGAGAAATGTCAATAGGGGGCACTTCAAACTCTAATAGGTCCATATCGAGCTCAGAATCTGATGATGAATCTCGAAGGTACATGCCACTAAGTGAGATTTACGGTGAAACCGAACCCATTGATTTGGAAAGTGAAGAATTGTATCTAATGGGGTTAGATGAGGCAGCAAATTACACTCAAGCAGCTAGGGGAGCTGAATGGAAGAAAGCTATGGAAATTGAAATGGATGCAGTAGAGAGAAATGGAACCTGGGAGTTAACAGAGCTGCCTCAAGGTTGAAAACCCATTGATCTGAAATGGATATACAAGATTAAACGAGATGCAAACGGAAATATTATTAAACATAAGGCAAGGATTGTAGCCAAAGTATGTGTGCAGAAATAAGGCATAGACTTCGATGAGGTTTTTGCACCAGTCACGCGAATTGAGACAATAAGCCTACTGATTTGCTCATGTTGCAAAAGGGAACTGGGAGGTTCACCATCTTGACGTCAAAATGGCTTTTTTGAACGGGGAAATCAAGAAAGAGGTCTATGTTAGGCGACCCGAAGGTTTGTCAAACCAGGACAGGAACATCTTGTTTACAAACCCTTAAAAGCTCTATACGGTCTTCGTCAAGCTCCCAGGGCTTGGTACTCAAAATTGAACAAATGTTTGGAGGAGTTGGGCTTTGTCAGGTGTGCTTATGAGCAGGCTGTGTACACAAAAAATGGGGGAAAGGAAGTGATAATAATTGGCATCTATGTCGATGATATTTTCCTAATAGGAGCAAATGTTGCAGCCATCACAGAGTTCAAGGAACAAATGGCAAGTAAGTTTGATATGTGTGATTTTAGCAAGCTAACCTACTACAAAAGACGGGGTACGCGAAGAAAATTCTTAACAAAGCTGGTATGTTGTACTGCAGCCCGACTAAAGTTCCGATGCATCCCAAGGAAATCATCAACAAAGACGAAGGCGGAAAAGAAGTCAACTCTACTGAGTTTAAAAGTATAATTGGAGGTTTGAGATATCTTGTCCACACCAGACCTGATATAGCATATTATGTGGGCATTGTGAGTAGGTTTATGGAGAGACCAACTCTTCTACATCAGGCTGCAGCAAAACTTATACTTCACTATGTAAAAGGGACATTGGATTTCGGTTTAATCTACTCACAGGACAGTGACAACGAAGTTTTGGTCGGATACTCAGAAAGCGATCTTGCTGGTAACGTGGAAGACAGAAAAAGCACTGGGGGATCTTCTACCTCAATGGTCTTCTACCTCAATAAAAGCTTGATAACATGGGCCTCACATAAACAGAAATGTGTGGCACTCTCATCCTGTGAGGCCGAGTTCATGGCAGCTACTGCAGCGGCTTGTCAGGCTATTTGGTTGGGAAAGCTGTTGTCTCGAGTTACTGAACAAGACATTGGTCCAGTTACGTTGTTTATTGACAATAAGTCTGCAATAGGCTAAAAATCCGGTGTTTCACGGTAGAAGCAAACACATAAATATTTGGTATCATTTTATACGTGAATGCGTGGAGAATGGGGAAATAATTGTGAAGCACACGTGTACTGAAGAACAAAGGGCAGATTCTCTCACCAAAGCCCTGACCTATGTTAATTTTGAAATTATGAGGAATCTGCTTGGAGTAAAGAAATGCATTCAGAAAAGTTTAGATTAAGAGGGAGTTTGTTGGAATTTAATTTTAACTTGTCCTTATTCATGAACTCTAGTTGATAGTTGTTAGTTTAGTGTGTGCTTAATGTTGTCCGAGTCTTCAGTTTCTGGTGAGCATAACGAGATAAAATAGGAGCATTACAAAATAAGATGTTAATGTTTGAGTTTGTTTAGGACTTTCAATTTTCCAGATCTTAGTTTGTAGGAGTCACTTTCTTATTATTTTTCATTATATATTGTAATTGCTTTAACATAATAAAAAAGTAGTTCGGCAAAATACTTGTTTTCTCCAGTCATACACAAACACACACGTATATATATAGTATATTGCTTACATTGTGCCAACAGCAACTATTAACAATATTTGTTATGGAACGAACCCTTCTTTAATATATGTTTCATTCTTCAAACAAAGGCAGGATTACAAAAGTAGTCCATAATTACTGTAAATGAAGTGCATTCATCCAGTATAAAGGTAGCAAGGAATTTGGCCATATGATAAGAGCATGAGCATCTCAGCAGCACCTCACTTTAGCAAAATAAATTTTTATGTTTTTCTGGTTTGTCTATTAAACAAATCTCAATCAACGAAAATTCTAAAATTAATTTTATTAGTAAGCTCAATTTAAATGTTACTGTGCAAAATTTAACACAAAATCATGTGAACGATTAAAAATGGATTATAGTTTCCTGAGACATTTCCAAAACTGCAGCATTTTGTTCTCAAACAAAATCTTAAGACTCACTAGAGAGTTCTGATCGGGGGAGATTCTAGTAAAGGGCCATCGAAGAACATGCGTCCTCCCTAAAGAATTCTTTTACGTTTCTTAACCATTTAAAATTTTAAGAACATATTAAAGTGCCCACATTAAAATAAATAAAACAAGAGGGTGTCATCCAAAATTTACTCGGTGCACCACGAAGTAAATATTTTCAGATCCACCCCTGGTTGTGACTAAAAGAAAGAGACATAAACATGGTATATATTGTTGGGAATATTACTATAGGCGCAACAATGGGACAGTTATATATAACAAATTAACATGAACAGGCAAATTCAACCAAGTAACGAAACAAACACAAAGGCACAAACAATATATAATTAGAGACCGAATTGACAAGAAATTAGAGAAAATGACTTAGCCCTATGAAGCTTTATTAGAATTAGAGAATCAACTGAGTCGCCAAGCCCTCAAGAAGACTTGACTGTTCTTGAAGATATTATTGCCCCACTTATATTGTGATGGGTTGCCACAATATGACTTACAGGATAAAACAGCTCAGAGCGATCCGTTCACAGATACGAGAAGGCTCAACAACGATCAGCACCTCAATTCACCAATAAAATCAATGAATATATGTATATATGTGGGAGAGAGCCAGAGAGATGATGTTCAAGGGTTTCTATTTATTTTCCCCAATCTATCTCCCTCTCAGATTTTCAAACACTTCAACTTTTGCTCTTCTCTACAAAAGTAACGTATGTAATCTGATCTATTATATATTGTATAAGAGTCTAATTATTATTAAAATAATAATAATCTTCACTCAAATATTAATATTTAATATACTTATTTATACAAAACATGTTTATATAGTTTTAGCAATTGGCTTCCAGTTCAGCCCCTGAGCATAAGCCTCGGGCCCTAAATAAACCAAAACTTTTCAGCACCTCAGGACCTGAACATCTAGCCTCGGGCCCTGAACATTCCAGAATTGTTTTCAGCATACCATCAGGTCCTGAGCTTCCAACCTCAAGCCCTGAACATTGCAGAAACTTATCTCAGAACATCATCAGGTCTTAAACCTCTAGCCTCAGGTCCTGAACATTGCATAAATTTCAAAATATGCTTCTCAACTAAAATCGAAACAACTCTTGTACAAATAAGCATTCTTGCTCTTAATTCTACATGGATTTCACTAAGAAAATATCTTAGATCCAAATATGAAAGTTTATGTCCTTATAGCAAGGAACAACCTCCACTTGTTATTAACCAGAAATTACGTCAAGAAGACATATTACATATGTCTTCAAATTTCCATTTTCTAACAATCCCCCACAAATTCATACAAAAATGCATATCAGATTTTATCATGACTTGTTTTTCAGAGTCGGTACCCTTCCGAGTTTGAACCCTCATAAGTCCCCTACTTCGATGGCTACCGTATATAGATGGAATGTTTCACCTTGAATCTCTATCCGTTTGGTGTAACCACACTCCATAGACGACGACAAGTCAAAAGGCTATGGTGCAGATCTACGGCTTTGAGACGATATGGTCTTGTCTCGATCCTGTTCGTTGAATGCTTCAAGGAATAACGATTTCCTCTAATTGCGACCACACAATTGCATTCGCTTAGCTGGGCATCTCCAAAGATGTAATGCTAACATCTCGTCTTTCAACTTGACCCCATTCAGAGTTTACAAATTCTGACACACTATTTGGTCCATCAGAATTTATCAAATCCTGATCCAAAACTGTTACAATCAGAATTTGTTAAAACTCTTGCTAACTAGCGGTCCAAGTACCTCTTAAGGTTTATAGGGGATAGACTCAGATACATAAGTATCTAAAAGTATATGGTAGATGTACTACCAATTCAACCTTATAATTTGTTATTACCACATTGAATACACTTCGAGGGATCTCCTCTCGGGTGTATTGGGTTCCCGCTATTGATGAATTATGATGGGTTATCAGTCCCATCCCCAACCTCGACTTAAGGACTACAGCATGCTCAAGCCCTTTAGTCAGTGGATCAGTTATATTATCAAGAGGTCCTATGAACTCTATAGCAATAATCCTATCAGACACAAGACCCCTTATAGACTTTAGTCTAACTTGGATGTGTCTCTTTGTTTTAGCATTATACTTTACACTTCTAGCTTTGTCGATAGTTATAAGGCTATCATAATAAACAGAAATGGCAGGAAGCGGAGGGGGAAACTGTATTTGCCCCATAATCTCTTGGTTTTTTCTTATGTGACTTTCTCGGAGGGGGAAACTGTATTTGCTCACACATCACCTTTGCACGCCCCCTGAATGTCGAGCACAAACTGATCGCCTCTCTACACTTCCAAATTTAGTACTCCTTCTTAGAGGATCATCTGCATCTAAAAAATATTGAGCAGTGCCATAAAAACTTATTTTCCCACCATATTTGAGTTGTTTACCTTGTACTTCTCCCATACAAACTGGACACGATAACTTACCTTTGGTGGACCATCCGCTAAGCATGGAAAGTCCAGGGAAGTCACTAATAGTCCACAAAAGTACCGCCTTCATGATAAAATTTGTACGTGAGAACATGTCATATGTTTCAACTCCAGTATTCCACAGCACTTTCAATTCATCAATCAATGGCCTAAGATAAACATGCAAGTCTTTGGTTGGATCTGTCGGCCCAGGAATAAGAAGAGGCATGAACATATATGGAGCCTTTGTACACATAGAGGGAGGAAGGTTGTACACAACAACTACCACGGGCCATACCGTATACTCCTTCGCGTGCTTGTCGCGAAAAGGGTCAAATCCATCTGTAGAGAGCCCGAGTCTTACATTTCGAATCTCTTTTGAAAATTTTTGAAATCTCCGATCAAATTGTTTCCATTCATCTCCATCCGATGGGTGACTTAATTCACCTCCAATTGCAATTCTATCATGGTGCCATCTCATACATTTTGCAGTAGTCTCGGCCATGAATAGACGCTGCAATCTCATGGTAATAGGAAAGTAACGCAAGATTTTTCGTGGAATCTTCTGTTTTTTAGGATCTTTCTGCTTCTGGTATCTGTCTCCATTGCATATATCACACTTTGTCTTGTCACCATGTTCCTTGTAAAATAACATGCAATCATTCTCGCAAGCATCAATCTTCTCATATTGCATATGCAATCCTTTAATCATCTTTCGCATGGTGTAGTACTTTTGGGGCAATTTATGATCACTAGGCAATACTAATCCAATAAGATGAAGCAAATCATCAAAGCCATTATTACTACAATTATGCTTATTTTTCCACTCAAGTAACTTCATTGAGAACTCCAATGTTGTAAAATTGACATTGTTTGGATAAATTGGTTCAAAAGCAATATTCACCATCCTGTAAAATGATTTTGCTGTTTCGTTTGGTTCTTCAGAATTCTCGCAATCCTCAAAATCGTTATCATCATGTGCATCATACATGTCGTCGTCTCTGTATCTAGAACTCGTTCCAACCTCGACTTGTGATATATCTTTCTCCCCGTGACAATCCCATATAGTATACCATTGCATGATACCATGTCGATACAAATCAATTTTCACGGTATTAGGCAACTTAAAATACCTATTTCGACAATCTTGGCACGGACATCTTATAAGAACATTATCTTCTTCTTCACCATGTTCTATAGCAAATTTAATGAAACGATCCACTCCAGCCTTATATTCTTCCGTTATATATTTTGCCTCATTAAATCGATTACGACCAATCCAACTACGATCGAATGCCATCTACAAATGCAGACATATACGTAATTATTTACCACTAACAATATCAATATATTGTTTGTCAAATAAAATAATATCAACATATTACACTATGTATCATCATCCTATCAATAAAGTTAGTACACAACAATTATTTGATATTTATGAACAAATTCAAATTAATCAAATCATTTCTACATATGTTAAAGGTATGCAATTATGAAAAAAACAATGACTTATAAAATTCATAAAATACAACAAAAATAATCGATAATTTTACTTACTTGATGATAATGGATGATTACATGAATGCAAAATGGGGTGAAAGAAGGGAGAGGATGAAGAATTGCGGCTGCTGGAATGAAAGAGGCAGTAGGGTTGCTAAAATGGATATCCTAAATTCAACCGAATTAAGTTGTGATAAACAGGCGGCTAAATTTAATTGAAAGCGGTTGTATTTAGAAATTTAACCGAAAGTGGTTGTATTTAATGTTCAACTAAAAGCGGTTGTATTTATTATAGACAACCAACCACTTGCGGTTGAATTTAGCAAAATAAATTACAAAACAATAAAGTTTTGTAAAAATAATCAAAAATCGTTAAACTAATGTAAAAATATTAAAAACTAATTACAAGATCTAGAATTAATATATTATTGTCTATTTACATATTTTAACAATATTGAAAATATTAATTTTATTTTTCTGATTTTTTTTAGAAAATTATTTTTAAAATTTTGAGCTGATATTTGGCTCCAATTTTTCCCTCTAACTGTTTTGGCGGGAAAATTTCATTGGCGGCATAATTTCCCTCCAATTTTTCTAGAGCGGCTAAATTCAACCGTTTGCCATTGTAAAAGGTTCCGGTTGTAATTGTTCGGTTGAATTTAGGAGAGGCTAAATTCAACTGCAAGAGATTGAATTTAGCCGCGCGGCTAAATACAACCGTTTCCGGTTGTAATTGATTGCGGTTGTATTTAGTCGGTTGTAATTGTTTCTAAATTCAACCGCCTAAATACAACCGTTTTTAAATATGACTGTGTGCGATTGAATTTAGTCGGGCCCTATTAAATTCAACGAGATATGGTTGTATTTGATTCCGGTTGTATTTGTGCAGTTGTATTTAACCTTATTTTCTTGTAGTGTAGCATTTGTTACATTATTTTTTGATTTGATTTTGGTTGCATATATTACAAAGAAAATCAATTTCAATCCGGTATCAATCCGGTATCTGAGAAATCTGAATCAATAAAAAATAAATTATATTTTTTTATGATACCATTTTGTCAAAATGTTAATATCAACGGAAATAGGTGAATTAAATTAACAAAAAAGCAATTTCATGATTCATTAATCAACCAAAAAGCAAAATAATTAGCATATCAAATTGTAAATGATGAAAGATGATGATGACGGTGAAGGATGATAGAGACACGATGGGTGTGGATAATGAGAGAAAAGACGGAGGATCATATTGTTGAAAAAAAAAGGATAGAGAAAGTGTAATAATGAAAAAAAACACCGTATTTTAATTTTTTTCATTAATTTTTTAAAATTAATAATATTTTTTCTATTAATGTGAATTTAAAGATCTAGATGTAGAGTTTAAGAAAAGTTAAGGTAGTCATTGACTTATGTGTTTATTTTATTAAACATCTAAATATTAAATTTCTTAATTTTAAAATAAAAAAAGGATAGTAAATAAATGTGAAGATTGAGTTTTTTACATGATTTTTTCATAATTTCATGAAAAAGATCTCGAGACTAGCCTCCAAATCCTTATTTTTTGCAAAGACAATTGATAATTGTAGGTCGGTTGTGGTTAGGTGTGTAGCAAGGGTAAAATGCTAGTTTAAATAATAGTAGAATAATGTAATTTTTTTCTATTCTATTTATAATTGAATAAGGATATTATTGTATCACTTATTCTACAATATATATCGTCTTTTTTTAAATATATATTTTTAATGGTTGAGATTGTTTTGATGATAGTAATAAAATTTGGTTCAGCTGGTTAAAGAGAGGATCTTGGTCACATGTTCGAATCTGATATGAGGAGAATTTATAATTATGCCTCATGTCGCTTAAATGCGGTTTACCTTGGTTCACGTGGTTTGCAGGCTATTGCGTGAGCCCGTAGGGTTTATCCACTGCGCACCCAAAGGGTAGTGGGTGCGGGTTAGCTATGATAAAAAAAAGTTGGATAAGAAGTTGTAACGTTTATTTATACATATAAGTTGAGATTATTACCGTATAGTGTATAGTACCAAAATTTCCAAAAGTTGAATAAGAAGTCAACTATGTATTAATTATTATATACAAGTTGATCACCCATGCCAGGTTAATTTGTTTAGATAATTTTTACATATCATAATAATATGTGTGTTATGTCAAAATTTCTAATTTTTACTCAAAAAACTCAACCCAAACTGTCTAGTGGTGGGAAGGACCGCCCAATATACCCAGTAACACGAATATGTGTAATACGTGTACTGAATGTATATCATTAAGATATATATTTTGTATATATTATGCATAAATATGCCAAACATGCATGTTTTTATAATTGTTTTCTTAATATAGAATACACATGTTGAACACATTTGTATTCAATAAACTCAAAATTTTAGTTGTGGTGATCACGCATAAAACATGTGTATAGTTAAAACAAAATATTAGTACGCATAAGTTGGCCGGTATTTAACCTTCACTCTAGGGTAATATGTATTTTCGGAAATCCGGTTTTAAAAGTAGCATAGTACGTGTTCTCATTCTACATCACCATTATTATGTATATATGTTCTATTATAGTATAATTGATTATTAAAAAAAAGGGAATTACAATATAATTCTAATAATCCTATTAATTTATCGAAAAACAATTTAGAATTGGACAAACCATATAAAACTAAAGGTAAAATAAAGGTGAGAGCAAAACAGGAATTAAAGTCATTGTTAATTTTATTTTTTATTTACAATTATTTAAGAAAAAGTATAAAAAATTATAATATACATGTGTTAAATACATTATTTGCATTAGAATTATAATTAAATATATAAATATATAATTTCAATAATTTTATTATTTTATTAAAAAAAATACTCCAGGGTTATATTATAACGACTCATGTATTTTTTAATTATTTAAATAAGTAATTGTGGGATATTAATTAAGTAAAATATGTGTCTTGGTTTTGGCAGCAGTATGTTGATATATACTATTTGTCTGTGATTTGTTAGTATAAAGGATTGGAATGTGTAGTTAAAAATTGAGTTATATTGTTCTGTTTTATTTTTAAAGGTGATTTTATTAGAGTTTTAAAACTCATAAATATTTGAATTGTCTCTAAAATTAGTTTTATGATTTTATAATTTCAATACTTATTTTTGGGATTTTACAAAATTTAGATATCAATATTGTATCAATTATTTAACCTTGTATGATTTTCTGATTGTATTTATTTTGTAAAAATCTGTATTAAATTCTAGAATTCTTTAAAAAATTATGAAATTCATATTTATGTAAGTTTGAAATATTCCGAGAATTTTAAAATTATTTCGGGAATTTTTGGAGTTAGTTTCACTCGCGCGTTGATTCGTTTAATTGATAAAAGCGGGTATAAATTACATTTTAGAAATTATTTTAAAATTTCGAAATTTATGTTTTTATTAAATTTGGAATATTTATAACATTTTAAGAATATTTTCGTGATTTTCTGAATTTGTTTTAAGTGCAGCTCGGTTCGTTAATTGTGAAATACGGGTACGAGTTGAGTTTCAAAAGTGCTTTAAAAATTATGGAAATTTTATTTTTTTAGTTTCGGGATTTTTATAAAATTTTAAAACTATTTTTATAATTTTCTGAGTTTATTTTTGTGCAACTTGGTTCGTTAAAATTACGAATACGGGTCAAAAAATCAGGCAAGAAGGACACGTGTTTGATTTTCAGGCTGCGTGTCTCTCTTTTTTAACGTGTTTACAATTGAGTGTTGGCATATAAAAAAAGAAACAGAACTGGTAAATGATAAACATCCTCATCTCTTTCCTCACTCAATCTATCTCGCCTGTCTCTCTTTCTCTCTACAATCTCATCTCTCTCTTAAATCCCTTCTCTCTCCTGTTTTTCTTTCCTCTATTTTGCCCCTCCCCGTCCTCTCTGTTCGCCGCTCCTGTTTCATTTTTCCGGCCGCCTCTCCGGTGTTCAGGTTGCCGCCTTGGTTCGCTGTTTTTCCGGCTTGTTTCCCATTCGCAGTTGTGTAGTCAAGATAGTCCGAAACCTGCTTTCCAGCAACTAGGTTTCTAAATAATTATTGGTTTTAAACAAACCATACATTTACTGTAGTCAGGCATTCTGTGAGCTAACCAAACCTTTGTTGGAACAATTTTTGATTTTACCTTCCATAAAAATAATTTTACCTTTTCAGGCACCTTGTATTTCCAAATTTGTTCCCATTCATTGCCTTTCTCTACTTCACTGTTGATCAGTAGTTCATAAGCTACTCTAGTATTGTATGTATCCTTAACTGGTACCCAAATAATTCTGTCCTTTTTAGCAAAGAAGCTCACTGCATTTACTATATCTTCAAGCTCCTTCAGATCCTCTAATTCCCAAATTGTCAACTTCCTTTTCCAAAATACCTCACCACTCCTATCATAACAATCCCATAAGGTCTTAAAAATGTTTACTTCTTTCTGTTGTAACTTAGAAAGACTGTACAACCTAGGGAATCTTTCCATTATGGTTATATCTTTGTACCAAAGATCTTCCCAAAAAAGAGCTGAATCCCGATCAGCAACTTCCCATCTCATAGATCTAGGTCCAAAAAAACCAGATTCAGAGTGTTTAGCAACTGCCTTTATTATGCCCTGTACCATTATTAAGCATGATTTCTGTTTTCCTAGCAACTCTAACCCCTCACTCTGACCACAACCATACATGCCTCTTAACCATACATTCCATGCCATCTTTCTCTCAGCTTGCCATTTAAACCACCACTTACAAAGCAATAATGAGTTCCTAATCTGCAATGAACTCGGGCCTAATCCTCCTTGTTTCCTTGATTTGCATACTGAGCTCCAAGCTACTAAATGCATCTTTTTACCTTTCTCTTCTCCATCCCCTGAAGAGTTTCCCCAAAAAATTCCCTTCCAATTCTTTCTAGTTGATTACATACTCCTACCGGTACTTTGTGTAATGTAAACCAATAGATAGGTAAACTATCCAAAGTAGACTTAACCAAAGATAACCTCCCAGCTTGGTTCAAACTATCTCTCTTCCAGTTGGCTAATTTACTCCTAAACTTCTCCACCAATGGTTTCCAAAAAACTTTCTTTCTTGAGCTAACACCAATTTGACTCCCTAAATAAACCAAAGGCCAAGATCCTAATTTGCAACCCAACCTTTCTGCCATAAAATTAAGTTATGAATTTTGAATGTGACAGGAGTATATGCTACTTTTTTGGAAGTTCTTCTTCAAACCTGATAGCAACTGAAAATATTGTAATACTTTTTTTATTCCCAGAATGGATTTCTCATTTCCTTGTAAAAATACTAATGTATCATCAGCATACTGCAGATGAGTAATTTTCTTACCTTCCTTTCCCAACTGTAAGCCCTCAATGATTCCTTGCTCACTTGCTGCATTTAACATACTGCTTAGTACCTCTCCCGTTAAATTGAAAAGCATGGGAGAAAGAGGGTCCCCTTGTCTAATACCATTAGACATGCTGAATTCTTTAGTAGGTGTACCATTAACCAGCACAGATATCCTTATTGACTTAAAAAAATCCTCCATCCACTTAATCCATCTGATCCCCAGGCCCAAACACTTTAGAGTTTGAACAAAAAACTCCAATTCACTGAGTCAAAAGCCTTCTCAAAATCCAATTTTAAGATCAAACCTTTATTCTTTGACTTCTTCATACTGTGGTAGACCTCATTTACTATGAAGATGCTTTCAGCAGCCCGCCTACCCTTTACAAAACCAAACTGATTTACCCCTACTAACTTATCATAAACTGTACTTAGCCTATTTGCCAACACCTTAGTTAAAATTTTAGCACACACTATTTATCAAGCTTATAGGTCTAAACTCACTTGGCTATTTGGTACCCTGACCTTAGGAACAGCAGCTATGAATGAAAGAATTAAAGCCTTTAGGAAGACATCCAGTATTAGCAACCAATTAAACCCTTCCACACTTTATCCTTCCGAAAAGGCCAAAACTCCTTAATATACTTCATGTTTTAATCCATCTGGCCCAGGAGCTTATCACTATGAATGATTTCAATGCAATTATTATCTCCTCCATACCGAAGAAATCTCTCTCCAAAAACAAAACTTCTTCCTTATTTAACCTCTTATCCTATAAGTGACCCCACCTCCAAACATTCCATCTTTTTTTGAATTGAATATAGCTGTAAAGTACTTTGTAAAAAATCATTCTGACCTCCTGAGCTTCAGTTACAACCTTTCCATCACAACAATTCTATCAATTTTATTTCTGCATCTCCTTTTCTGAATCACTTTATTAAAAATTTTGTATTTTTGTCCCCCCTGCAGATTCTAATTATTCCTTTCTTTCTGCATTAGCATTGAATCCCTTTTCCTATAACTATCAGCTAATTCTACTTGGCCCACCCTAACAACTTCCTCCCCTCCAACATGGACTACCATCTAAGCATTCCATTCTGTTTTCTAGCTCTTTAATCTTAATCTCTAGCTTATCCTTAGCTCCTTTGCACCATTGTTCATTCCCAACTTAAATTTCTTTAACATAACTTGAATATTCACTTGCATTCTATCGTTCTTTACCTAGCTTCCAAAAAATTTCCATTTTTGACCCTAACCTCTTCATCATACAACACCAATTAAACACCCTAAAAGACACTGGATCATTCAGAATTTTACAAGCATACAATCACAAAGGTCTATGATCCGATAATCATCCTATAATTACCATAACTTCCCCAGTTATCGCAGCATACCAATTATCATTAACTCAGAACTTTGTCTAACTTACGACACCTTCCAAAAGGACCAAACCAATTAAACTTTCATTTATCAACCGAATCTCACGCAAATTATTATTCTTAATAAACTCTTTAAAACCCTGCACATATAATCTTCTATATATGCAATTGACACTCTATTTTTCGTCCATAATACTATTAAAGTCCCCCAAGCACACACACCAAATCATTTTCTGTGATAAGTAAGATTTTTGATCTCTCATCCCAAATATGCCTCTTACCTTTTAAGTTTAAAGGACCATGCACATTGACTATATGAAAAACCTTCATCTGTTAAGATGCATTTGAGCTGAACCAACTGCCAAGTTTTTTCCTAAAGCCGAGCCTAAATTTTTATAACACAAATTATCCAATGCTAAAATTCAATCCCCCTGACAAACCTTCTGAATTCTGTATAAGCCATCCTACTGACCACTGTCCCAATGGATTTCTCCCAAAATTTCTTCCATTCCATACATTTTGTTTCCTGCAAACACAGTATATTAACTCTTCTAGATCTGATTATATCTTTACCATTCTTCTCTTCACACCATTACACAACCCTCTACAATTCCAAGAGATTATTCTTATATCTTTTACTGACATAATGGTTTTACTTGTACTACAGTACAACTTCTTTATTACTTCAATCTTACAATTCTCCTTTTTGCAGCTGCTCTGCTATCCCAATAATAACTTTCTCTCTATCCCCCTTACACATTTAGCCCCCATTTGTTCAGCACAATCTATTATTTCTCTAGCAGCTTCTTTCTTTTTTACCTCTTTGTTTCCTGACAAGTCACAAAAACTACCTCCAAACCCTAAATAAGGGCCTAACCTATTATTTCTCCCAAGGATACTTCCTACATCCTAAATTAACACCTCCTTTCAAGTCAAAAGGATTGTTAAATTTTTTACCTTTCTTTTTAGCTCTACCCACTCCTTTGACTTGAGCTTAACAATTTCATTACACAAAGTACCTTGTGAAGTACCAGTAAAAACAGCATACTCTAAACTATTAGACTTTTCCACTAGTTCTTTGCTCTCAAGACTTCAGCTCACTTAAAGAATCCTTACTAGTTCATTTAGAGTTTGTTTCTAACCACTTCTTCTGTAGCTTGACTATTTAACAAAACCAACATCCCCTCATGCACTTTTCCATCCACCTCCAACACCTCCACCCTTTTACCCAATTCAAGTTCCTGAAGAACACCTAATTTCCTTTCGAGTAGCCTTGACTCCCCTTACTTACTGCTACAGCTTTGGATTCCCAGTCTGACTAGTACTCACTTCCTATCTACTTTAAGTCCTTATCTTTTGACTCTATTCCACCATGCCTCCTTCATAACTTTTGATATAATCCCTCCTTCAGATAAACTAATTGAACCCATTTTTATTCTTCAGCTCCTTCCCATTTTCAATTTCAACAAATTTAATTAGATAAGCTTTCCCTTCACTAATATATTCATGGACTCTTCAATCTTTTCCCCTTCTTGTAGTAGATATACAAATGACTGGATTAAAAAACTCACTCTCTTATCTTTCTGATAGAACCAACTAATCCAATCCCCAACCATCTCGTATAGCCCTTCAAATTTTCTTCTAACCACACATTCATTGGGATCCCATAGCTTTGTAACCATACTGTCCTGGGAACAACCAGATCCTCATCTTTAAATTTTCTCAGACTCCTAACTATTCTCAAAAAGCTTATCTGCATATTCTTCCCACCCCTTGTCATGCATACTAGCTAATAAGAACTTTCGAGAAGTTAATCCCACTACATTGACCTGTTATATCCCTTCTCCTCATAAATTATTTTGCAACGAGCTCGCTGATTCATCAGTTCTTGAGAAAGTCACTTGGTATCATATAAACCCTCCTCAACATCTTTATCTACTACTGCTTCAATATATTCAAACATTTCAACCCCCCAACTCCTTCTCCTGATTTCCATTTTCATGCTTATTTCCAACCTCAGCATTCACTTTGACCACATCCTTCTTAATATTATTATAGTCATCCCTATTTCTTTTCTGATTTGACCCAACCACATATTTTTGTACACCCTAAAACCTCCTTTTCCTTGATCTCTACTAACCTTTTTTCATTAAGACTCATACGAATATTAGATCCTAAACCCCCCTTTCCCTTCACATTAAGAATAATTGTAGCGGCTTCAAGCTCCGAAGTTGTCTTGACAAAACCATATTTTTTTCCCTCTTTTGTCCCTTTTTCTAGCAGAATTATATCCAAAATAACCCCTGAAACCCTCAAGCAATTCCAAATTTCCCTAGCTTTGCACTCTCCCGGGATATTATACGGAAAAATCGTGAAACTTGACTCCATTCTTGCTTTCCCTGCCTTTTTCTTCCTTTGCACCATTTGCCACTCCCCTCATCCACAACTCTTTTGACATCCACCATCTTGTCTATCTCATTCTTAATGCTTGCGCATAAGTCTTGACATTTCCCCTTTCCCCTTGAATTTTTCCTTCACTTCTACTCTTCTCCTTCCATTCCAACCCTCCCCTAGCTTTCAAGCTTCTCAATGGATCTGATTTAAGCTTCCGTTATTGCCTGTTTATCGCTTTCAAAAAAACTCTTACTTGTTTCCTTGTCTAGAATATCCTTGTATGCCCAAATGAAATGCTTAAGAATCTGCTCTCCAGCTTAACCTTCTTGCTTGTCTCAGCACTAAACCCCTTCTTAGCTACCTTCAACTCACCTTCCTTAGTCCCCTCATTTTGAAATTTTTTTCCCGTTGGCAGCAACCCCATAGCTGTTAATCTTTGAGAGAGAAGACATTTTTTTGTTCAAGTTGTAATCGTGATCGTCCAGAGTAAGCCTGTTATTGAATTAAAAAATTGGAAAATGTAAGATCAATCGAATCCGGCATAATAGTGTTTTGCTCTATTAATCTAAGTTAAAAAAAAATAATTTTGCCATGTTGTTATACTTGTAAGTATATAGTGTGTACTAAATTTTAATTGGTAGAATTGTTTTATGATTTGATGTTTATCATTAGGTTAAAAAATGGTGCAAAAAGAGATATTATAAATAATAATCTATAGACAAAACAAGTAAATATAAAATATTATAATTAGAGAAAATAAACTCACAAATTTGTAGAAATTACACTTAACAAGTTTTTTCTATCTTATTACAATAAACATAAAATTACTAGATCAAATATACATATTGTAAATATTTTTTAGATAAACATACATATGTGTATATTTATTAAATCTTATAACTAAGATCTAAAAAATAAACTTGAGATTGTTGCATATAAATATTAATAGAGTTCAAATTAAAACATAGTAATATTTAAAATTAATTATGTGGTTAGGTTTGGACTAAAACATATAGTCATTGTTTTTTTAATTGAAGAACATTGCACACTGCACGGATTTTAAATATTGTATTTTTCTTAATATTTTACATCTATTAAATTACAATTTTCAAAGTAATTTTTTAAAAAAGTAAAACTTCTAGAGCAAAAGAAAAACATTATCTTACAATGTAAGGGGCGTGTCGTTTTTACAATAATGTTTATATCATAAATAGTCAACTATTATTTTAATATTAACCATGACACAACTATTATTTTATTATTTAATGATTTTTTTAACCTAATTTTTTCTCCAAGCATTTTTTATAATGATTTTTAAAAAAACTCTCCAAGCAGTTTATGTATAATAGTTTAACATTTTTAGAATCATAAGTTTCAAAAAATTTCAAAAATGTAACATCGACTTTGTTAATTCCAACTAACATAAAAGTTTTCTTAATCGAAATTTAAGTACGAGATATCACTTACGAAATGATATATTTTCGGTAATAAAATTTCACAAATAATTTTGCATTTTATAATAATATTTCTTTTTTTAATAAATCATACAAATTTTAAATTTCTTATTAATTTTTTAAATTTCCAGTAAAATCATATTTTTCATATTTTTGTATATTGCAAAATCATTATTTGAAAAATCAATAGTTTTAATACTTTTGATTATTGCAAGAAATTACATGTGCGAAGCACCGGGAAGATTACTAGTTAAAATAATTTGGAACATTTTATTTTCGAATGAGGCTGTGTAGAAAGGTCATCAAAATTTTGGACCTTAAAAAATATGGGTCAAGAGAAGTCACTTATATGGACCTTGAGGGGGGTCACACTTTTTATTATCCCTCCTTTTGGATCATATCTGGTCACCTAGTTAGGTATCGGCCCGTTTAGCTTAAATCTAGAAACATCTAAACCTTTCCTGGTAGTAGAGTAAAGATAATAAAAACAAATTATTTCATTACAATGAACTTTAGGACAGATTGGGAAGAAAATCATAAATCACAAAAGAACTAAGATGGAGCACCTTAAGGAGAATTACCTATCGTTAATATTATCATTCACATCCACCCAAGGATACATGTAGAGCTTCAGGTGTTTCAAAATTGAGGGCTGCCAGTGATTGGATGAGTTATGGAACAAATTTTTACCACCTGATATTAATCAAATTCTCAGGAGATCAATCTCCACCTTGACTTACACCACTAAAAAACAACTTTATTTTTTTCTCTGTGACTCTGCTATCCTCCTGGACTATGGCAATGTGGTAATTCTCTCAATTATTTCTCGATTTTATTATTTGTTTACTAACTTTATTTTGGTGTATTGTTTTTAATATTTAATATTTAACATTTTGATATATTTTTATGTTTTTATATCCTTGTCTATTAATTGTATTTCAATTAAGATAGTTTTTTTTAAATATTAGATCCAGTATTTTTTCTCTTAATATAAGTTTTAATTAAAATAGTTATATGTGTTTATTTTATATGTATGTAAATAATAATAATTATTAAATATAATTTCAATAATTATTTCATTAATGTAAAGTTTTGTAATAAGGTTTTTAAAATAAAATAGGTATACTAAAGATTTAAAGATGTATTACTGTTAGAAAAGATTATAAATAAAAATTAAATATGTGTTTAATTAACATTAAGATACTTATACATATTTTAATTAAAATATGATTATAAAATAATTGTTCCCCGTGAAAATTAGTTTTAAAATATAAAATATTATTTTCTTTAATATTTATTTGGGATTCCATTATTGGGTATTTAATTAAGTGCTTATCATATGTCAAAGTTGGAAAAACAATATATAGAAACAACTGAATGAAAGCTAAGATTATTCTTTTTAAGACTGGGATGGATGACCAAAGTTTACCATGTGTATTACTCCATTATATTTAAATTTTCTCATATATTTAAATTTATTCCCTGTCATTTTTGCATTTTACATATTATAGATGTACCCTGATTAATGTAAGGACATAAAAATTTAAATTTCTTATTTGTAATTAATGTTCTAAATGACATATTTTCTTCAATTTCTCCATTAAAAAAATTAGTGTTTAGATGAATTATTTGTAACTATATGATTATTTATAACTATATGATTGGGAGTAAAGATTGGATAGTTGACAACCAAAAATTTACAATAATTTATCCAAAATTATAAATAAGTATTTAGAAGTTAGAACTATTCTGATAATTTTTGAATTACTTATGTATTTATATCATGATAAAAGAGAATGGTTCATAATCTTTTATTTAATTGTCTAATTACTTGATCTCATTATTGTTCTAACAGAGTTTTTGGTTTGATAAAGGAAGGGGGAAAAAATGTTAATGGTAGCTGCTAGGCAGCTTGCCATTGTTCCTTGGTGGTGGGCTGTGGTTTATATGATAGTAACTCAAGATATGTCAATAATTATTGTTGCATTATTTACATACATGCAAATGTACATTTTGCTAAATACTAATCTGGTTCTAGCTACAAATACTTGTGTATCACTCTATATATCATAGTAACTTTGTTATAAGTATTTTCTTTCTAGTATGACAAACTAATAAGTGTGGGAATTATGGTCAATGGTTGTAGCAAGAGGATTCACTATAGTTGGGAAGTGTTAGCTTGTGTGTTGAGTTGTACAATAAAGTATTATATTTTCTGCATAACTCAATTGAAAAGAAGCATTTAGGTATCAGGGTGACAAGACAAATTAGGGGTTGTTTAGAGTCACAACCCACAATACCAAATTTTTAAAAAATTATGTATATATTATAAATTTTGCTTAATATTTTGATAAAAGATGTTATTAAAAGTATAAAATGGAATGCTTTTTTTGAAAATAAGTAGCAAAAACTATTATGAAGGGTATTTTTCAAAATATTCACATTTTTGTCTATTAATAATAACATTTTAATAACAAAATTTTGAGCTAAGACCAAACCTTTTTGTTAAAATTTGCAATCTCTTTAGGTATTGGCTTTTTTGGGCAAAAACATAACAGAAAATAGTAAAATAGTAATGCTAATAAAGGTGAATTAAATACAGCATTATGCATATTTATTTCCTATATGAATGCAAATAAGAAGTCTATATTACATGTAGCCTGATTACCTTAAATATTTGAACAACTTCAACTCACCATCCACACCAACAGCTAATTACAATTTAAAGATAAATCTAAACAATTTATTTAACTATTCTCGGTTCTTCATTCGTGAATTCAAGTCAATTTTATGAAATGCAGGTCACATGACATTATCTTGTAAGGATGTAAAATCACTTTAGGAAAATTACTGTTAAAAAGGATAGTATTGATAGAGAAAGTGTTAGTTCACAAAATAAATCTTTATTATATTTGTGATAGCACATATTTTGATATTTAATATTTTATAATATTATTGAATATACAATATTTATGAAAAAAATCATATTTTAGATGTGTTTAATAGTAGCATTAAAACTGCAAGGTCGTATTTTTTCAAAAGCATACTTCCTCCACCTTTTGTGTAAAAATAACTTTTCTACTGAACAGATTTTAAATTTTAATAAAATAGGATTGAGCTATTTTGAGCATAGTTTTGTGTGCAACCAACATCCAAATTAGGGGTGTAATCGAGTTGAGCCGAGTCCTAGACTGTGGCTCGGCTCGAACGTCAATAAAATAGTTCAGGTGTCGAGGCTTTGAACTCGACCGGGCTTTTAATTGCAAGTAAAAAAGTTCGGTAGGCTCGAGTTCGTTTAAAAACTCGAAGTTATTTCACTAAATATTAATAAAAATTTGAAATAGGATGGTTCGGGTCAAGTTCAGATTCACTAATAATAAACATAAATATATAAAAAATATAAAAATATTTTTATAATAAAAAAACTGAAAATAATAGGGACTCAATAAGGCTCGACCCTTACGAGCCAGGTAATCGAAGTTCGACTCGACTTGGTTACCAATTTTGAAAAACTTGAGCTCGAACCTCGTGCTCGGCTCGATTTTCCAGCCGCATTGGAAGGTTTTTCACGAGCCGAGTTTGAGTTACTCACGGCACAGTTTTAGACTAGTATACACGTACTCCGTAACGCATGGTAATGATGAATATGAATAAAGCCGTCCTCTCATCGCATGATCATGTATTCATGCCTCAATGTAGATTCATACTTGTGAACCAGATTTTCGATGGAGGTTGATGTTACTTGACAAGTGGGGCGGTGTGTTGATATTCGTGGAAAAATGAAAATTGGAATGTTGTCCTCCTCACACCAAGTCATTGAAACATATCGTTGTCTTTAAAATATACTGAGGATGCCTGCGGACTGATTCGGCAAAGACATCCATTAGATTTGTTAATGAAAGAGACGAGAGGTGCCTGGATGATGAAGCTAGCACTAGGTTATTTCCTGATCTAAGAACATCTGCACACAACATTGAGCAACGAAATGGAGAGCTTAGTCGGTGGAGGAAGGACGAGGATGGCATGGAGATTAAGATCGCCAGAGTTGAGACTGGTGCAAGAGATGATGATGATGAGGTGGAGACGCGATTTATGTCAACTGATACAAATGTACTCAAGGCTGGCCTTATCGTACAAGGTTTCGAGTTTAGGCCTAAACAAACCCATGGCAGTTGTTTAATGAATCTTACTGTTAGGCATGCTTTATTTTGTCTTTAAAAAAAATTTCATGTAATATGAATTATCTGTTATTTGAAGGATGTTGATGAATTATGTTTTATGTAAAATTTAAGGGTTTTAAGACATTGTTGTTTGTATTATGGTGTGTCCAATTTTAAGGCCCATATCATAACCGAATACAGTTTCCTTTATTTAGGCCATCTCCAATTATAAATTTATTTTATAATACTTTCATCTCCAATATTTCACCTTTTTAACTTGAATCACTATTTTATTTCCAATCATGACTTTAAATATAATTTCAAATTTATTTCAAACATCATTATAATTACATACAGCGTACACAATCCCTCATTACACATCATGAGGTATGTGTTATTTTATTATTAATATAGCATAATAACTCGTGCGAGGCATGGGTCATTTTCTAGAATTATAATGTTCTTCATTATTTTTTTTATGTAAATCTTGTACAATGTCTAACTTATATCAAATACAAGTTTTGTTTATCAATGTGTATTATTTTAATAAAACAATAACAAAATAGATTGTATACGATATCATAATAGATAAATATTCATAAATGAATTGTGATATGTATATTGGTTTTCATTAAAATAAAATTATATAAAAATTACCTGGCCTGGCTAAACAAAATTATTTTATTGATCAAATCTTAAATAAAAATTAAAAAAAACTAAAATAATAAATAAAATAATAAAATAAAACTTATATAATTACCCATCCTGGCTAAATAAAATTATATTATTGAAGAATCAGGCTAAAATAAAATAATATATTATTGATCCCACTAAAAACATTATATTATTGGACCGGACTATAACAAAATAAAATTTGAAAGGAAATCTGCGGAATCAATATAATGTCATCAAACTAAAATAAAATTGCCTCAGTTGGTTAAAAAAGGGATTACTATTCTCTTGGCCACCAATTAAACACCCTAAAAGGCACTGGATCATTCAGAATTTTACAAGCATACATCAACAAAGGTCTATGATCCGATATCATCCTATTTTTCCATAACTTCCCAGTTATCTCGAGCACACCAACTATCATTCACCAGAACTTTGTCTAACTTACTTACACTACCAAAAGGACCAAACCAAGTAAAACTTTCATTTATCAACCAATCTCACACAAATTATCATTCTTAACAAAATCTTTAAAAACCCCTACACATCTAATCTTCTATATGTGCAATTGATACTCTCTTTTTCATCCATATACTATTAAGTCCCCAAGCACACACACCAAATCATTTCCGTGATAAGTAAGATTTTTGAATCTATCCCAAAATTGCTCTTACCTTTTAAGTTTAAAGGACCATACACATTGACTATATGAAAAACTTCATCTGTTAAGATGCATTTGAGCTGAACCCACTGCCAAGTTTTTCCTGAAGCCGAGCCTAAATTTTATAACACAAATTATCCAATGCTAAAATCAGTCCCCCTGACAAACCTTCTGAATTCTGTATAAGCCATCCTACCACTGACCACACCAAATGGATTTCTCCCAAAATTTCTTCCATTCCATACATTTTGTTTCCTGCAAACACAGTATATTAACTCTTCTAGATCTGATCATATCTTTAACCATTCTTCTCTTCACATCATTACACAGCCCTCTACAATTCCAAGATATTATTCTTATATCTTTTACTGACATAATGGTTTACTTTTACTACAGTACAACTTCTTACTACTACTTCAATCTTACAATTCTCCTTTTTGCAGCTGCTCTGCTATCCCAATAATAACTTTCTCTCTATCCCTAACACCTTTAGCTTTCCTTTTTTTCTTTTACCTCTTTGTTTCCTGACAGAGTCACAAAACTACCTCCAAACACTAAACAAGGGCCTAACCTATTATTTCTCCCAAGATACTTCCTACATCCTAAATTAACACCTCCTTTCAAGTCAAAAGGATTGTTAAACTTTTTACAAAACTGTCAGGGCTACCCACTCCTTGACTTTGCTTAATAATTTCATTACACAAAGTACCTTTGAAGTACAAGTAAAAACCAGACTCTAAACTGTCAGACTTTTCAACTATGTTCTTTGTCCCTCCAGACTTCAGCTCACTTAAAGAATCCTTACTAGTTGATTTAGAGTTTGTTCTAACCACTTCTTCTACAGCTTGACTATTTAACAAAACCAACCTCCCCTCATGCACTTTTCCATCCACCTCCAACACCTTCATAACTTTTGATATAATCCCTCCTTCAGATAAACTAATTGAATTCATTTTATTCTTCAGCTCCTTCCCATTTTCAATTTCAACAAATTTAATTGGATAAAGCTTTCCCTTCAATAATATATTCATGGACTCTTCAATCTTTTCCCTTCTTGTAGTAGATATACAAATGACTGGATTAAAAAACTCAATCTCATTATCTTTCTGATAGGACCAACAAATCCAATCCCCAACCATCTCGTATAGCCCTTCAAATTTTCTTCTAACCACACATTCATTGGGATCCCATAGCTTTGTAACCATACTGTCCTGGGAACAACCAGATCCTCATCTTTAAATTTTCTCAAACTCCTAAACTATTTCTCAAAAAGCTTATCTGCATATTCTTCCCACCCCTTGTCATGCATACTAGCTAATAAGAACTTTCGAGAAGTTAATCCCACTACATTGACCTGTTCAATCCCTTCTACTCATAACTTATTTTGCAACGAGCTCGCTGATTCATCAGTTCTTGAGAAAGTCACTTTGGTATCATATAAACCCTCCTCAACATCTTTCTATCTACTACTGCTTCAATATATTCAAACATTTCAACCCCCAACTCCTTCTCCTGATTTCCATTTTCATGCTTATTTCCAACCTCAGCATTCACTTTGACCACATCCTTCTTAATATTATTATAGTCATCCCTATTCCTAATCTGATTTGACCCAACCACATTATCTTTGTACACCCTAAAATCTCCTTTTCCTTGATCTCTACTAACCTTTTTTCATTAAGACTCATACGAATATTAGATCCTAAACCCCCCTTTACCTTAACATTAAGAATAATTGTATTGGCTTCAAGCTCCGAAGTTGTCTTGACAAAACCATATATTTTCCCTCTTTTGTCTCTTTTTCTAGGCAGAATTATATCCAAAATAACCCCTGAACCCCTCAAGCAATTCCAAATTTCCCTAGCTTTGCACTCTCCCGGAATATTATACAGAAAAATCGTGAAACTTGACTCCATTCTTGCTTTCCCTACCTTTTTCTTCCTTTGCACCATTTGCCACTCCCCCTCATCCACAACTCTTTTGACATCCACCATCTTGTCTATCTCATTCTTTAATGCTTGCGCATAAGTCTTGACATTTCCCCTTTCCCCTTGACTTTTTCCTACACTTCTACTCTTCTCCTTCCATTCCAACCCTCCCCTAGCTTTCAAGCTTCTCCAATGGATCTGATTTAAAGCTTCCGTTTAAAGATCTCAGCACTAAACCCCTTCTTAGCTACCTTCAACTCACCTTCCTTAGTCCCCTCATTTTGAAATTTTTTCCGTTGGCACAACCCCATAGCTAGCTGTTAACCTTTGAGAGAGAAGATATTTTTTTGTTCAAGTTGTTAATCGTGATCGTCCAGGTTACAGTAACCTGTTATTGAGATTAAAAATTGGGAAATGTAAGATCAATCGAATCAGGCATAATAGTGTTTTTCTCTATTAATCTAACTTTAAAGAAAAATAATTTGCCATGTTGTTATACTTGTAAGAATATAGTGTGTATTAAATTTTAATTGGTAGAATTGTTTTATGATTTGATGTTTAACATTAGGTTAAAAAAACGGTGCAAAAAGAGATATTATAAATAATAATCTATAGACAAAGACAAGTAAATATAAAATATTATAATTAGAGAAAATAAACTCACAAATTTGTAAAAATTGCACTTAACAAGTTTTTTCTATCTTATTACAATAAACATAAAATTACTAGATCAAATGTACATATTTGTAAATATTTTTTAGATAAACATACATATTTGTATATTTATTAAATCTTATAACTAAGATCTAAAAAAATAAACTTGAGATTGTTGCATATAAATATTAATAGAGTTCAAATTAAAGCATAGTAATATTTAAAATTAATTATGTGGTTAGGTTTGGACTAAACATATCATTGTTTTTTTAATTCAAGAACATTTGCACACTGCACAGATTTTAAATATTTTATTTTTCTTTAAATTTTACATCTATTAGATTATAATTTTCAAAGTAATTTTTTAAAAAGTAAAATTTCTAGAGCAAAAGAAAAACATTATCTTACAATGTAAGGGGCCGTGTCGTTTTTACAATAATGTTTATAACATAAATAGTCAACTATTTATTTTAATAGTTAATGATTTTATTATTTTATTATTTAATGATTTTTTAACCTAAATTTTTTATTATTTAATGATTTTTTAACCTAAATTTTTTTCTCCAAGCGTTTTTTTTAAATTTTTTAAAAAAAACTCTCCAAGAATTTTATGTATAATAGTTTAACATTTTTTAGAATCATATGTTTCAAAAAATTTCAAAAATGTAACATCGACTTTGTTAATTCAACTAACATAAAAGTTTTCTTAATCGAAATTTAAGTACGAGATACAATTACGAATTGATATATTTTTAGTATAAAATTTTTACAAATAAATTTTGCATTTTATAATAATATTTCTTTTTTTAATAAATCATTCAATTTTTAAATTTCTTAGAATTTTTTAAATTTACAAAAAATCATTATTTTTCATATTTTTTTATTTCAAAATCATTATTTGAAAAATCAAAATTTTTTAATACTTTTGTATATTGCAGGGAATTTACGTGTGCGAAGCACGGGGCTAGTTAAAATAATTTGTGAACATTTTATTTTCAAATGAGCTGTGTAGAAAGGTCGTCAAAATTTTGGACCTTAAAAAATATGGGTCATGATGGACCTTGAGGGGGTCACACTTTTTATTATCCCTCCTTTTGGACCAGCTGGTCACCTAGTTTAGGTATCGGCCCATTTAGCTTAAATCTAGAAACATCTAAACCTTTCTGGTAGGTAGCGTTAAAAATAAGGGAGCAAAGATAATAAAAAACAAATTATTTCATTACAATCAACTTTAGGACAAATTTGGGGAAGGAAATCATACATCACAAAAGAACTAAGATGGAGCACCTTACCGAGAATTGCCTATCGTTAATATTATCATTCACATCACCCAAGGATACATGTAGAGCTTCAGGTGTTTCAACAGAATTGAGGGCTGCGGGTGATTCGGATGAGTTATGGAACAAATTTTTACCACCGGATATTAATCAAATTCTCAGGAGATCAATCTCCACCTTGACTTACACCACGAAAAAACAACTTTATTTTTCTCTCTGTGACTCTGCTATCCTGCTGGACGATGGCAATGTGGTAATTCTCTCAATTATTTCTTGATATTATTATTTGTTTACTAAGTTTATTTCTGTGTATTGTTTTTAATATTTAATATTTAACATTTTGATATTTTTTTATGTTTTTTATCCTTGTCTATTAATTTTATTTCAATTAAGATAGTTTTTTTTTAATATTAGATCCAGTATTTTTTCTGTTAATATAAGTTTTAATTAAAATAGTTATATGTGTTTATTTATATGTATGTAAAATAATAATAATTATTAAATATAATTTCAATAATTATTTCATTAATGTAAAGTTTTGTAATAAGGTTTTTAAAAATAAAATAGGTATACTAAAGATTTAAAGATGTATTACTGTTAGAAAAGATTATAAATAAAATTAAATAGTGTTTAATTACCATTACGATACTTAACATATTTTTAATTAAAATATGATTATTAAATAATTGTTCCCCGTGAAAATTAGTTTTAAAATATAAAATATTATTTTCTTTAATATTTATTTGGGATTCCATTATTGGTATTTATTAAGTGCTTATCAAATGTCAAAGTTGGAAAACAATATATAGAAACAACTGAATGAAAGGTAAGATTATTCTTTTTAAGACTGGGATGACCAAAGTTTACCATGTGTATTACTCCATATATTTAAATTTTCTCATATATTTAAATTTATTCCCTGCCGTTTTTGCATTTTACATATTATAGATGTACCCTTATATCTTCAAAGACTGGTCAATGTAAGGACATAAAGATTTAAATATTTCTTTATTTGTAATTAATGTTCTAAATTGACATATTTCTTCAATTTCTCCATTAAAAAAAATTATTGTTAGATGAATTCTTTGTAGCTATATGATTGGGAGTAAAGATTGGATAGTTGACAACCAAAAATTTACAATAATTTATCCAAAAATTATGAATAAGTATTAGAAGTTAGAACTATTTCATGATGATTTTGGATTACTTATGTATTTGTATCATGATAAAAGAGAATGGTCCAAAATCTTTTAATTAAATTGTCTAATTACTTGATCTCATTATTGTTCTAACAGAGTTTTTGGTTGGATAAAGGAAGCGGAAAAAATGTTTAATGGTAGCTGCTAGGCAGCTTGCCATTGTTCCTTGGTGGTGGCAATGGTTATATGATAGTAACTCAAGGTATGTGAATAATTATTGTTGCATTATTTACATACATGCAAAGGTACATTTTTGCTAAATACTAATCCCGTTGTAACTACAAATACTTGGTGCATCACTCTATATAATCATAGTAACTTTGTTATAAGTATTTTCTTTCTAGTATAACAAACTAATAAGTGTGGGAATTATGGTCAATGGTTATAGCAAGAGGATTCACTCTAGTTGGGAACTGTTAGCTTGTGTGTTGAGTTGTACAATGTAGTATTATATTTTATGCATACCTCAATTGCAAATAAGAAGCATTTAGGGATGAGGGGTGGGACAAGACAAATTAATGGGTTGTTTATAGTCCTAACCCACAATACCAATTTTTTTTAAAAAATAATGTATATATTATAAATTTTGCTTAATATTTTGATAAAAGATGTTATTTAAAGTATAAAATGGAATGCTTTTTTTTTGAAAATAAAGTAGCAAAACAATATTATGAAGGGTATTTTTCAAATATTCACATGTTTTATCTATTAATAATAACATTTTAATAACAAAATTTTGAGCTAAGACGAAACCTTTTTGTTAAAATTTGCAATCTCTTTAGGTATTGGTTTTTTTGGTCAAAAAAATACCAGAAAAGAGTAAACAGTAGTGCTAATAAAGATAATTAAATACAGCATTATGCATATTTATTTCCTATATGATGCAATAAGAAGTCTCATATTACATGTAGCTGATCTGTTACCTTAAATACTTGAATAACTTCACCTCAACCGGTCACACCCAACCAGCTAATTACAATTTAAAGATAAATCTAAACAATTTTAAACTTATTCTCGGTCTCCATTCGTGAATGCAAGTCAATTTTATGAAATGCAGGTCACTATGACATTATCTTGTAAAAGATGTAAATCACTTTAGGCAATTACTGTTAAAATTGTAGTATTGATAGAGAAAGTGTTTGTTCACAAAAATTTAATAATTTTCGATATGCACATATTTTGATATTTAATATTTTATAATATTATTGATATACACATATTTTATGAAAAAATAATATTTTAAATGTGATTTAATAGTAGAATTAGAACTACAAGGTCGTATTTTTTTCAAAGCATACTTCCTCGTCCTTTTTGGTAAAAACACTTTTTAAATGAGCAGATTTTAAAATTTTTAATAAAATAGGATTTGAAGCTAATTTGCGCAACAAAACTGTAGTTTTGTGTGCAACAACTCCAAAACTAGGGGTGTAATCCAGTTGAGCCGAGTCCTAGACCGTGGCTCGTCTGACCTCAATAAAAATAGTTCGGGTTCGAGCTGTTGAACTCGACCGAGCTTTTAGATTTCAAGTAAAAAGTTCGGTAGGCTCGAGTTCGGTCTTGAAAACTCGAATTTATTTCACTAAATATTAACAAAAATTCGAAATAGGATGGTTTGGCTCAAGTTCGATTGAATAATAAATAAATAATATATAAAAAATATCAAAATATTTTTTTAATAAAAATAACTGAAATAAAAGAGACTCAATAAGGCTCGAACCTTACGAGCCGAGTAATCAGAAGTTCAAACTCGACTCGATTACAAATTTGAAAAACTCGAGCTCGAACTCGAGGTCGGCTCGATTAATTCCAGCCGAATGGAATTTTTTACGAGCCGAGTTCAAGTAACTCACAAACAGTTTGACTAGTTTACACGTACTTCCGAACGCATGATGAATATGATTAAAGTCGTCCTCTCATCGCATGTATCAGGCATTCATGCCTCAATGTATTATCATGTGAACAGATTTTCAGAGGAGGTTGCTGTACTTGACAAGGGGCGGTGTGTTGATATCGTGTAAAATGAAAATTGGAATGTTATCTCCTCACACCACTTATGAAACATATCTTGTCTTTAAAATATATGAGGATGCCTGCGGACTTGATTCGGCAAAGACATCCATTAGATTTGTTAATGAAAGAGAGGAGGTGCCTGATGATGAAGCTAGCATAGTTTATCCTGATCCACGAACATCTGCACACAACATTGAGCAACGAAATGGAGAGTTTAGTCGGTGGAGGAAGGGACGAATGATGGAGATTAAGATAGCAGAGTTTGAGACTGGTGCAAGAGATGATGATGATGAGGTGGAGACGCGATTTATGTCAACTGATACAAATGTACTCAAGGCTGGCCTTATCGTACAAGGTTTCGAGTTTAGGCCTAAACAACCCATGGCAGTTGTTTAATGAATTTATATGTTGGCATGCTTTATTTTGTCTTTAAAAACTTTTCTCATGTACTATGAATTATCTGTTATTTGAAGGATGTTGATGAATTATGTTTTATGTAAAATTTAAGGGTTTTAAGACAATGGTTTCGTATCATGGTGTGTCCAATTTTAAGGCCCATATCATAACCCGAATACAGTTTCCTTTATTTAGGCCATCTCCAATTATAAATTTATTTTATAATACCTTCATCTTGCAATATTTCACCTTTTAACCTGAAGCAACTATTTTATTTCCAATCATGACTTTAAATATAATTTCAATTTACTTCAAACATCATTATAATTACATACAGCGTACACAATCCCTCCATACACATCATGAGGTATGTGTTATTTATATTTAAATATTGCATAATAACCCGTGCGAGACACGCGTCATTTTCTAGAATTATAATGTTCTTAATTGGTTTTTATATGTAAATGTTGTACAATGTCTAACGTATATCAAATACAAGTGATTGTTTATCAATGTGTATTATTTTCATAAAAGAAATAACAAATTACACAATGTTTCAAATATAAACCATTAAGCAATATATATATATATATATATATTATTGTATGTGTTGTATAATTTACATTAATGAATGAATATAAATAGGGTAGTCATTGTACGTTTAAAACGAAACGATTATAACTTAATCTGTAGAATGCCGTTAGTATGTTTACAAATAAAAGTTAAAAAATAACATTTATGTTGAATACAGAGTTAACCAAAATTTTGAATTTATTTAAATAAACTATATGTACGGGCTATATTATTACTGAGTTCACTACTAACTTACAATTAACTTACTCAATGTGAAAATGATAAAAAATGCATAATTGAAGTCAGGATGACTTGCAATCATATATACAATAATGTAAAATTTACACTATTGTATATAAAAGTTGATTTATTAAAAAATTGTTCATTATTGAAATTCAACGTATATAGCATGGAAAAATATTAGTTTTTTATTTACACTACGGTTACCAAAATAACACTAAGTTATATGTGTGTGTCAGCATGTATATTGTCGTATGCTACATTTCTTAATAAATTACGATGATTTCAATATTTATATGCTAAATATCTGATTTATGTACATTTTTAATCACTATTAATATCTAGTGAGATAAATGATTACTTAAATAACATGCATTTATAATTATCAAAATTAAAATTATGTAATAAATAAATTGCAATAATTTATATATGGTATTCATATTATCACTAACAAACAATCTATAACTAGTTTTTACGCAACTGAGTATCAATCATGGTTGGAACATAAAAATAAATATATATTATAAAGACTTATTATTGATATTCATGATTTATTTCAAGGATTCGAAGGAAAAATTATAATTATATCATTATTTAACTGATTTTAAGTTCCTTTCATTACTACTCTAATATTTCTTCATATAATAATTTAAAATCTTGTATTCTATTATCCTAAAATTAAGTATTTTTCAATTTGATAAATTTTATAAATATTAGTTGAACTGGTTAATTCATTCAAATTAGTGAATAATATATTTTTTTCTTAAAATAATATAAAATACATTGAATCAAATGTCACAATATAGTATAGATAAAACTTTTATTTAAATAATTTAAAATATAAAAATAATTCAAATATTTGTACAATATTATCTTAATCAATGAATATTATTTATCTAGAAGAATTCTTTTTAAAAAGCTAGTTTTTTTAAAGTGAAAAATAAATAATAAATCGATTTACTATATCATCGTAGTTTTAAAAAATTTTGTGAGGATCTCATATCAAATTTCAAATATTTTTAAAATCGGACAAGTACCAAAATAATAATGTGCTACCAGTGAAGTTAATAATTTTAATATAAATAATCAATTGTCTTGATCTTATAAACACCTAAAACACATTAATTTATATTAACATAAAATATATATAAAAAAATTACATTATTGGTAAGATATTCTCGCCGAACTTGTAATTTAAATTTACTAAATGTAGAATTGACGATGTTTTTCGGCCGAGTCATGTATTCAAATTTCGGATATTTTTTGAAGAATGGGCCAAGTTCTAATTTTAAATTGGAATAAAATAAAATATTTTGACTCACTATAATTCGAACTCATCTAAATATGTAATACCATTATAGATTATTTATATATAAGCGTTCTATTTTCAATATTTTATCTAAAAATAATATATGTACATTTTAATTACTTTTATAATAATAAATATGTTAAAATATATGAGATACATTTTCAAAGTCAAAAAAAAAGATAAATGAATAAAATATTAATTCATTTATGTACTATATCTAATTCTATATCCGAAATTTAATTCTTTAAATTAACTGTACAAATAATAAAGTAACTATCTTGTTTTTGCGGAATTCAAGTAAATATCTTTAAAGTTAAATAAAATATTCATTTAGCAAACTTACATATTATGTGTATGATAAAAAACATATGTGAGATTATGGTGTAGTGGTATGAGGTTATATAGATGAATTAAATATCTCGAGTTTGATTTCCACAAAACACATCTTTTTATAAAAATTAAAATAGGGGTAGTTTAGTCTTTTCAATGAGAATTTTTAATCTCACTAATTATCCTTGTTCTCCTATTATATATAGAAGAGATTTACATACGTTTATTAGATTTCTGAAATAAGTTTCCTGAAGCTAAACATACGTTAAAAAAACAGACTCGATAAAGTATTTGTATAATTCAATAGTCGAATTCAAATATTCTTACGAGGTGACCTTAAATAACTCACCTATTTATACCTTAGTGCACTACAAGAAAAACGTCAATGGACAACGGTTATGTACTGATATGAAAAATGCAAAAAATCGATATTTTCGTGGGTGTAGTAAAAAATCTTATTTTTCGCATCGGTTCTTGGTGGCACTAGAAATATGGACAGTGAAAACTGATTTGGCCCCATGAGCATCTTATTCAGAACTAATATTAGTTTGAAATCTTCCCAAACAACGTTTTCAGAATCTTAACCATTTTCTGCCATCCAACCACATTCATGTCACTCTCATCTCTCATCTAGGAGCACAAGAGTCTCAACCAAAGGATAGGCAGAGAACAGACTTTCGCTGGTTAAAAACAAATCAGTCAATTGATTGGCACCAAAATCGTATGAAACTATCAAATTTCTGGGTTGCTGAAACTGAGTAAATTTGCTTATACGAAGGAGGCTTCACCGTTATTTCTGAAACCTAACAGACAAAAGTAATTACTAGAACTCTCATTCACATCCGTATATAACAATTCAAGAATCTCATCATATACTTTCACTATACAAACACACGAAGACCATTCATACAAACACAACGAGACCATTCATGCAGAAGACAGGGGTGGCCCTGGCTATAGGTGACCAAGCTTGCGCCTAGGACCCCCGACACTCAAGAGCCCCAAAAATATTTAACTTCTTCAAGTAAATATATATGAATTTTCATGGTATATGTATATTAGGGCCCCGTAAACTGATACCATATACCTAAGACTGAAAAATTAGTACCTTTAAAGCCACTTGAAACATGCTTCTACTCAAATTTATCGAAACAATCTTCCAGTGTCTCGACTTTTCTTCCGCCAGCCAGAGCAATGTTCCTTTAGTGTACACTACATTGTGCCCAATATCGGGCATAAATGGACACTGGACAAGAATCACTTATAGTTTTCTAAGAATTACTCCTCAGGCTATACAAATCAATAGAGATGCCACTTCAGTCTAACTAATTTTTCGCCACCTCGTAGTCGTTTTTCTCCTTATCAAACCAAAATCCAATAGCTTCTTTGGCTTCTCTAGAATAACACTTTTCCTCCATACTTAGGAAAGACCTTTCAGTTTTCTAACAAAAGGGTTCCAGAGATAGATAAGTCCGCGATCTTTGCGATTTTGGTAAAGCTTGGTATAGCAAACCACTCCATTGCAGCAACTATGCACCTTAACATCATAAGCCCACAAAGAAACTCTGATTTCGCACAATTCCTATATGGTTCACTATAATAATATAATGAATATTCGTTGCGATAAGGTGACTGTGGCATAACAAGTATTTGGTGTTATTTGGACTAGAGAGATGAGCGTTGATGAATCGAGATGATTTAATTAAAAAAATACCATAATTTACAAACTGAGGTGTAGGATAGATTCATGCATGGTATTTGCACAAGAATCTGCTCAAAGACTTATTCCGGTAGGTAATGGCCTAAATGTTTTGAAGCCATCAGCAACTGAAAGTTAATGAAAAAATAGCTAAAAGCCTAAAACCCTAGCCTTTGTGTCCTGACACCTCTTGCTCAGTTATAAGGGGGTCGCATGACACCTCTGCCCGCATATCTCAATGACACGGATATCATTTGATTTCATGCTCAGTTTTTATATATCTCCTCACTTTGGCAAAAAAATTATGTTTTTTGGTTCTTCTACTAAAATATCTCAGTCTTTACGAAAATTTTAGGATTAAATTTATGAGTGAGCTCACTTTAAATGTTAATGTGCAAAACTTAACAAAAAAATCCCTTAATTGGCAGTAGAAATAGGGACCATGGAAGTCTCTTCACTCATAGTTACAAATTTCAGAAAACCTCCCTGTTATTCTATGCAGGGCACATTCTTTTATCCATGTCTGTGTATAATAACTCGAGACTCTCTTGATGTCCTTTCGTGATACACACCCAACCCAGATCATTCATTTTCAAGATAACAAGGGAATTAGCATCCACTTCTTTAAGACACATGGGTTCATTAATAAACCTGCAGTCGAAAACTTGTACTTATTAACGCCTCTCGAAACATGGCATTATTCAAATTTAATGAAATAATCCTACTGGCCTGCCCATTTTCCACCAGCCAGTACAATGTTCCTTTAGCATACACTACATTGTGTTCCCTTATCGTAAAAGGTGCACTACATTGTGTTCCCTTATCGTAAAAGGGGGCACCTGGACAAGAATCGCTGATAATTTTCCAAGATTACTTCTCAGGCTATACAAATCAACACAATATGCCACTTTGGTATGACTAAGTTTCACAACCTCGTAGTCGTTTTTCTCTTATCAAACCAAAATCCAATAGTTTCGTTGCATCTTCACGATAACACTTCTCTCGAAACTTAGGAAGAATTTTCCAGTTCCTAACAAAAGGATTCCAGGGATAGATATTTCCACGACTTTCACGAAACTCAGTACAGCTAATCACTCCACTGCAGCAGCCATGCACAGTGACTGTTCTAGTTCACGGGAAAGACTAATGTTACACAATTCCTAGATGGTTTAGTAATCAGAATATAGTGAATAATTACTAAAGGATTCACAAGGTGAAGTGTGCTGGCATAACAAGTACTTGGTGTTATTTGGATTAGAGAGGTTAGTGTTGATAAATTGAGATTATTTAATTAAAAAGTACTACCATAGTTTACAAATTAAGGTGCATCTTAATATTGATTTTGTGTATGGTACTTTACAAGAATCTGTTCTGTGATTTCTTCTGGTATGTAATGGCATAAAGGTTTTGTAGCCATTAGCAAAACAGAGGTTTAGTGAAAAATTAACTGAAATCCTAAAACCCTAAGCCTAAAATTAACATGTAATAACCTTATTTAACATTCATCAACAGAAAAAATGCAGTAGTCCATCCATATATCAAAATTAAAATGCAAAACTTTAAATTTTAACTCATTTATTTTAGAAAAGATTGGAAGATTACTGGATCACAATTAAAAGATCGAAACTCCAACTGGACATGTAAAAATTGTAATCGAACCTGAATCAGTAAAAACTAAATTTAGGTTTTTAAACTGAAGCCGAACCAATTATACAATTACAGTCTTCAATTTATATAACCGAAAATATACAATTTTGATTCCAATTTCATTCAAAAACCGATCCGAACTAGTTCGCGCTCCCCCCAATGCATAACATATCGAGAGGTGGAGCCTTTTAGAAAATGGGATCCAATACTTACTCATCTCTCATCTCCAAAAATCTAGCAAAATGTTAAATCCAGGAAAAGTACAATGTTCCTTTAGCATACACTACATCGTGTTCCCTTATCGTAAAAGGGGCTCCTGGACAAGAATCGCTGATAATTTTCCAAGAAAAAGTTATCGGGAAAAAAAATTCCGAGAAAAGTTTCTCAGAAAAAATTCCCTCCCGATCCCGAGAAAATTTCCCGGAAAAAAAATTCTAGAAAAAATTTTCTTGGGAAAAAATTTCCGTCCCAATCTCGATAAAATTTTCTGGGGAAAAAAATTCGTGAAAGAAATTTCAGCAAAACTTTCATTTGAAGTGACAAGTATTTAGTTAGTATTTCAAATTCTAATTTTAAACTTGTTCTTTAATTGCGTTTGATTTGAATAAATTAAGCCCTTGTTATTTTTCTCGCCATATTTCTTTAAACCCTGGTGGCAACCATGATTCTAGATTCTCGGCACCCTTGGGAATTACCCAAATGAATTTTGTGTTTGATGCTTCGAGAGCAAATGCAATTTCAGTAAGTTGAGCATCAGAAAATCTGACCATACTACCGAAACTTAAGTAGAGAACAGAGTCAGGTTTTTGTTTATCTAGCATAATGAAATACAGGACCTATGTGCCATGACTTACTTTTCTGATTTTAGCATAATGATCTGCATAAGCAGGCTCAATTTCATGAAAAGTGTTGAGAACCATACCGTAGGTGTTTGCTCAGACTCTTCGATTGATTTGATCAGTTCACCATACCTGGTTTTGATCTTGACATGTTCTGGCAGTTGACATCTTGTCATCTCTATTTTGTGTGGAGATTCGGAACCAATAAACTCTCTGTATCACACTCAACAGCTTCATAAGGAGCATAAACAGAGGGACTATGTGTTACACAAAGATAGCATAAACCTGATGGATTAAACTCTACATTCTCAGAACTTGCTCAGAAAGAGTTTTGAATAAAACCATAAGAGATTCTAGCACAAGGATATAGTTTGAGGTAAATGTCCAGGACAAGTAAGGATCATTCGAGGTAGCTATGTTCTCATAGTTTCATGTCAAACACTTTCAATCAAAACACTCTAGCTGTGTGCATGACAACCTTTCCTGACTACAATGTGGCAACTATCACTACTACAGCGATGACATTGTCGCCCAGTGAGAGATCTGATCAGACCATTGTACAGCTAACATTGACAAAGTTATAAATACTCATCACCAACAACTACTTGGAATTTAAATGCAGCACTCTGCATCCGGAAACAATTTTGGGATCCCCAGCGTTGCTCCTATCTAAAACCTTACAAAAATACTTGACCTCGCCTTATCACACCAAAAATGTTCAGGAGCAACAATAACTTCAATTGACATTCTTTTTCTAAGTACCTGTATCAAGTGAGTCACCGATATAAAACGGACCCAAATGAGTCACTCATTTGAAAATTTGTATAAAAAAACATCACTCTATCGTTAGTCGAAATTTTAAAAGTAATATATATCGAGTTTCACACATTTTTTATGAATGATATTACATCCAAATGAAAGATTCTGAGTTCTAATATTTAAATAATATTTTTAGATTTTTAAAAAATTGTCTACTATTTATTTTATTTAAATCAAATAAAACAATCAAAAATTAAAAATAAATAGTTGATAAAATTTAAAAATCTAACAATATTATCTAAAATAGTAGAAATCGGAACCTTTCATTTGGATGTAATATCATTCACAAAAAATGTGCACAACTTAATATATAATACTTTTATGAATTTTGACTAACGATAGAGTGATAATTTTGATACAAATTTTCAAATGAGTGATTCATTTGAGTCCATTTTTTATCGGTGACTCACTTGATACATTTGGACAGAGTACGTGACCTAGTTGATAATTAACCCTCATAAATCAATTCTATCACAAGTCCCAATTTTATCATAGGTACATATTTCGTCATAGGTACATATTTCGTTATAAGTAAAGATTTCGTCATAAGTATACATTTCGTCACAAATTGAAGCAAAATGTCGCAAGTTAGGGAAGTGGAGCCCACTTTTAGTGGGCTGATAATTACACTTTCGACGGAATATACCGTCGTTTTATCTTTAATTTACGACGATTTGTATGTCGTAAGTTATCATCTTGGGCCCACAAGCTTGCCAGGATTTATTTAAAACAAAAAATGAATAAAATCATAAAGAACAATCGTCCCAAATAACCCAGAATTCCGTCATAAGTTACCCAGAATTCTGTCATTAAATTCTCTCTCTAGAAGCAGTATCCTGCTATTTTTTCTGATTCCATCCATTTTCGGCTTTCAAATTGAATTCTAAACCTGTCCAATCACAAATCCCAATCTATATACAATTGTAGCACAATTCAACACCAAAATATATAAAAATATGCAAAACCAATACTAAGAAATCATCCACACATTTAACCACCTAAATATGAAAAGATACCATACTTTACATTTATATTATCAGAAAACCATTTCGACTATACAAAAGTTAAAACAATCCGACATTAGCTTAGATCATCTTACAAATTCCCATAAATTTAGTTCACAAGGATAATTCAAATTATCCTGCAAAACATTCATAACCCATTACATCGATATTTAACCCCTAATTATAAGACCGCCACGAGAGACTACGTTATAAGGCACACTCATATCTCGGTCATTGTCATCATCGGATTCTGTCCTTTCACTGCCCCCACCATCATCAACATCATCGTCGTCGGCCGGGGCCTTTCCCTAAAATATACATAAAAATGTAACATTAAAATCCAGGTCCGTCATACAAATATATATTCCAGTTGAGTACGAAAAAGAGCACGGTAACGAAAAAGATGATCAGTTTGATCAGAATGATATTAACTTCTCTGGCACTTCAAGTAACGAATGGCCTCTTTATCAAACCAAAATCCAATAGCCTCTTGGCTTCTCTAGAATAACACTTTTCTCCAAACTTAGGAAGAACTTTCAGTTTTCTAACAAAAGGGTTCCAGAGATAGATAAGTCCACGATATTTGCGATTTTGGTAAAGCTTGGTATAGCAAACCACTCCATTGCAAGCAACCATGCACCTTAACATCATTAAGCCCACAAAGAAACTCTGATTTCGCACAATTCCTATATGCTTCACTATTAGAATAATGAATATTCGTTGCGATAAGGTGAACTGTGGTATAACAAGTACTTGGTGTTATTTGAACTAGAGAGATGAGTGTTGATGAATCGAGATGATTTAATTAAAAAAATACCATATTTTACAAAATGAGGTGCATGTTAGTATAGATTTTATGCATGGTATTTTCACAAGAATCTGCTCAAAGACTTCTTTCCGGTAGGTAATGGCCTAAAGGTTTTGTAGCCATTAGCAACTGAAGGTATTTGAAAAAATGGCTAAAAGCCTAAAACCCTAGCCTTTGTGTCCTAATAACTATAGTCTGTATATAACAGGGTTTGGTATTCTTGTACCATAAAAAAATTAGGAATTTTGGAATTCTAACCTTATTTAATAATCAATCAAAGGAAAAAAATACATGCAATAATCCATCGATATATCAAAAATTTAATGAGTAGTGCTAGGTGTCCCAAATTTAAATAAAGGGAAAATTAAAAATGCAATCGAAAAAATTGTAAGGGGTTCTTCTGACACCTGTTGCCCGCATATCCACACGAACATCATTCGATTGCAACAGAAAAAATTATAAGGGGTCGTCTGACACCTCTTGCCCGCGTATCCCAATGACACGAACATCACTCGATCGATTTCATTCTCAGTTTTTTATATATCTTTTGACTCTTCAACAGAAGAATCCATGCCAATCAGATATTCTTTAAGACATAGATACTGATATAAGTTTTTCATATAATTACTTTTACAAATCAATGCATTATCATGTATTGGATACAATGCATATAACACATTACAAAACTTAAGATATTTAAAGGAGCTTTGTCTACATGTGCAACAAACTATGATCTATTAAGGATCATAATATATGCCATGATTTTCCTAAAGATCAGAAAGCTGAATCTCACTGTGACCTATTAAACTCGTCATCTCTTCATTCCCATGTGATTGGCCATGGATGTTTAGTAATTTTCTCAATGATTTCTTTCTTCCTCGGGATTAGCCATGCAAATTGGTTTTCCTCCATATTAAAAGCGCTCTGCAAGGTAAAAGCCAAAACTATAAACATCACTTTTCTCGGTCAGTTGGCCTGAATGTAAGTATTCAAGGTCCAAGTATCCTAAAGTACCCTGGACTAATGTAGTTACTTTGGTTTGATCCATGGGTACCAACCTCAAAGCTCCACAATCTGAAATTTTAGATACATTATTATCAGCCAGTAATATGTTAGCTAATTTAACATCTATATGAATTACAGGTATAGAAGCTGCAGAGGAAGATATGACAGGGCACCGGAAGATTCAGCAGCAATTCTCGACCAATTATCCCGTGATAAGCAGGACGCGCCTCCATCAATATGTGGAGATGATCTAATGTTTCATACTAACAAAATAGCGCAAGAAAATGTATTTCATAATGGTTGAAGAAAACGGTAAGCTGGGATATGTCTCAGCCTCCTTTCCTGAGATGTTATCAAAACTGCAGCATTTTATTCTGAAACAGAAATTTTAAGACTCACTGGCACAGAAGAGTTGTGACTAAAAGAAAGAGACATGAACATGGGATGCACTTGGTGGGGATAGAATAAAATGTTGGAGAAAAAAATTTAAAGCCTCAAATATATCAGGTTCCCTTTTCTCTTTCTACTTTATCTACGTGATTTAATTTCTGAAAATTATTTTACTGAAGCGGAACATACGTTAAAAAACAGACTCGATAAGCATTCGTATAATCCAATAGCCGAATTAGAATATTTTTACGAGGTGACCTCAAATAACTCTCATGCTTACACCTTAAGTGGCAGTAGAAATATGGACCATGGAAGTCACTTCACTTCATAGTTACAAATTTCAGAAAAGCTCTCTGTTGTCCCTATAATGCAGGGCACCATTCTCTTGAGTATTCTAATTCCAGTAACAAGCGTTTCGTTTATGTTCTCAGAACTTGCACGCTGAGCATGGGTTTTGAATAAAGCCGTAAGTATTCTATTGCAAGGATAAACCTGCAGTTAGAGAAATCCTTGACAAATCAGAATCATTGTAGGCCAATTAACAAAAAAATCATATGACTATCATATCTTTGGGTAGATGAAACAGAGTGTATTTGCATAGAAGGTAATCAGGTCAAATGCTCACTCTTTACGCTCATCTAGGAGCACAAGAGTCTCAACTGAAGGTTCACTCTCATCCAGGAGCACAAGAGTCTCGACAAAAGGAAGGGCTGAGAAAAGATCACTGCTGGTGAAGAGAAAATCTCTCAAATGCTTGGCAGCGAAATCATATGAAACTATCGGGGGCAGCTGGAACTTATCGAAACCAACTCGAGATAACAAGGGAGTTATCATCCTAGTGAAGATAACAAGGAAGTTATCATCAATCATCGCAAGATACAATCCATTAGTCCCAGATACAATCCAATACTGCAAGATACAATCTAGTGCAATGTTCCATTAACATACACTGCTACATTGTTCTCTCTTATCGAAAAAGGGATACCTGGACAATAAGCTCAGATGATGAGTCATTAGATGTTTCAGCCTTTTTTAAGAACTGAAATACCGGACCTATGTGCCATAACTTACTTTTCTTGATTTTAGCATAATGATCTGCATATGCATTCTGATTCCAATTACAAATGTTTCGTCTACATTCTCAGAACTCGCTCAGCAAGGGTTTTGAATAAAACCATAAGAGATTCTACCATAAGGATATTGTTCGAGGTGGATATCCAGAACAAGTAAGGATCACTAGAGGTAGTCATAGTTTCATGTCAAACACTTTCAATCAAAACACTCTAGCTGTGTGCATGACAACCTTTCCTGACTATAATGTGGCAACTATCACTAATACAGGGATGACATTGTCGCCCAGTGAGACATCTGATCAGACCATTGTACAGCTAACATGGACAAAGTTATAAATACTCATAACCAACAACTACTTGGAATTGAAATGCAACACTCTGCATCCGGAAACAATTTTGGGATCCCTAGTGTTGCTCCTATTTAAAACCTCACAAAACTACTTGACCTCGCCTTATCACACCAAAAATGTTCAGGAGCAACAATAACTTCAATTGACATTCTCTTTTTAAGTACCTAAGGCTTATATTTAAAACACTTTCCGCCTGACTTAATAAGAAAGTGGCACTTAGAAGAAATTTAGGGAACAACACGGTTGGGATCATTTACTGTGGCCACAAACTTGTTGGAAACATCAAGTGAAGGTGATGAAGTATGGGAAGAAACTGATAACTCCGGAACAAGATTATCAGCCTCAAATGACAACCACAGTAGCACTGCTGCAAGTGATGTGCAAAGCCCAAGTATGTCTAGCTCAGCCTCTGGGAGAGAAATGTCAATAGGGGGCACTTCAAACTCTAATAGGTCCATATCGAGCTCAGAATCTGATGATGAATCTCGAAGGTACATGCCACTAAGTGAGATTTACGGTGAAACCGAACCCATTGATTTGGAAAGTGAAGAATTGTATCTAATGGGGTTAGATGAGGCAGCAAATTACACTCAAGCAGCTAGGGGAGCTGAATGGAAGAAAGCTATGGAAATTGAAATGGATGCAGTAGAGAGAAATGGAACCTGGGAGTTAACAGAGCTGCCTCAAGGTTGAAAACCCATTGATCTGAAATGGATATACAAGATTAAACGAGATGCAAACGGAATATTATTAAACATAAGGCAAGGATTGTAGCCAAGTATGTGTGCAGAAATAAGGCATAGACTTCGATGAGGTTTTTGCACCAGTCACGCGAATTGAGACAATAAGCCTACTGATTTGCTCATGTTGCAAAAGGGAACTGGGAGGTTCACCATCTTGACGTCAAAATGGCTTTTTTGAACGGGGAAATCAAGAAAGAGGTCTATGTTAGGCGACCCGAAGGTTTGTCAACCAGGACAGGAACATCTTGTTTACAAACCCTTAAAAGCTCTATACGGTCTTCGTCAAGCTCCCAGGGCTTGGTACTCAAAATTGAACAAATGTTTGGAGGAGTTGGGCTTTGTCAGGTGTGCTTATGAGCAGGCTGTGTACACAAAAAATGGGGGAAAGGAAGTGATAATAATTGGCATCTATGTCGATGATATTTTCCTAATAGGAGCAAATGTTGCAGCCATCACAGAGTTCAAGGGAACAAATGGCAAGTAAGTTTGATATGTGTGATTTTAGCAAGCTAACCTACTACAAAACAGACGGGGTACGCGAAGAAAATTCTTAACAAAGCTGGTATGTTGTACTGCAGCCCGACTAAAGTTCCGATGCATCCCAAGGAAATCATCAACAAAGACGAAGGCGAAAAGAAGTCAACTCTACTGAGTTTAAAAGTATAATTGGAGGTTTGAGATATCTTGTCCACACCAGACCTGATATAGCATATTATGTGGGCATTGTGAGTAGGTTTATGGAGAGACCAACTCTTCTACATCAGGCTGCAGCAAAACTTATACTTCACTATGTAAAAGGGACATTGGATTTCGGTTTAATCTACTCACAGGACAGTGACAACGAAGTTTTGGTCGGATACTCAGAAAGCGATCTTGCTGGTAACGTGGAAGACAGAAAAAGCACTGGGGGATGGTCTTCTACCTCAATGGTCTTCTACCTCAATAAAAGCTTGATAACATGGGCCTCACATAAACAGAAATGTGTGGCACTCTCATCCTGTGAGGCCGAGTTCATGGCAGCTACTGCAGCGGCTTGTCAGGCTATTTGGTTGGGAAAGCTGTTGTCTCGAGTTACTGAACAAGACATTGGTCCAGTTACGTTGTTTATTGACAATAAGTCTGCAATAGGCTAAAAATCCGGTGTTTCACGGTAGAAGCAAACACATAAATATTTGGTATCATTTTATACGTGAATGCGTGGAGAATGGGGAAATAATTGTGAAGCACACGTGTACTGAAGAACAAAGGGCAGATTCTCTCACCAAAGCCCTGACCTATGTTAATTTTGAAATTATGAGGAATCTGCTTGGAGTAAAGAAATGCATTCAGAAAAGTTTAGATTAAGAGGGAGTTTGTTGGAATTTAATTTTAACTTGTCCTTATTCATGAACTCTAGTTGATAGTTGTTAGTTTAGTGTGTGCTTAATGTTGTCCGAGTCTTCAGTTTCTGGTGAGGCATAACGAGATAAAATAGGAGCATTACAAAATAAGATGTTAATGTTTGAGTTTGTTTAGGACTTTCAATTTTCCAGATCTTAGTTTGTAGGAGTCACTTTCTTATTATTTTTCATTATATATTGTAATTGCTTTAACATAATAAAAAATAGTAGTTCGGCAAAATACTTGTTTTCTCCAGTCATACACAAACACACACGTATATATATATAGTATATTGCTTACATTGTGCCAACAGCAACTATTAACAATATTTGTTATGGAAACGAACCCTTCTTTAATATATGTTTCATTCTTCAAACAAAGGCAGGATTACAAAAGTAGTCCATAATTACTGTAAATGAAGTGCATTCATCCAGTATAAAGGTAGCAAGGAATTTGGCCATATGATAAGAGCATGAGCATCTCAGCAGCACCTCACTTTAGCAAAATAAATTTTTATGTTTTTCTGGTTTGTCTATTAAACAAATCTCAATCAACGAAAATTCTAAAATTAATTTTATTAGTAAGCTCAATTTAAATGTTACTGTGCAAAATTTAACACAAAATCATGTGAACGATTAAAATGGATTATAGTTTCCTGAGACATTTCCAAAACTGCAGCATTTTGTTCTCAAACAAAATCTTAAGACTCACTAGAGAGTTCTGATCGGGGGAGATTCTAGTAAAGGGCCATCGAAGAACATGCGTCCTCCCTAAAGAATTCTTTTACGTTTCTTAACCATTTAAAATTTTAAGAACATATTAAAGTGCCCACATTAAAATAAATAAAACAAGAGGGTGTCATCCAAAATTTACTCGGTGCACCACGAAGTAAATATTTTCAGATCCACCCCTGGTTGTGACTAAAAGAAAGAGACATAAACATGGTATATATTGTTGGGAATATTACTATAGGCGCAACAATGGGACAGTTATATATAACAAATTAACATGAACAGGCAAATTCAACCAAGTAACGAAACAAACACAAGGCACAAACAATATATAATTAGAGACCGAATTGACAAGAAATTAGAGAAAATGACTTAGCCCTATGAAGCTTTATTAGAATTAGAGAATCAACTGAGTCGCCAAGCCCTCAAGAAGACTTGACTGTTCTTGAAGATATTATTGCCCCACTTATATTGTGATGGGTTGCCACAATATGACTTACAGGATAAAACAGCTCAGAGCGATCCGTTCACAGATACGAGAAGGCTCAACAACGATCAGCACCTCAATTCACCAATAAAATCAATGAATATATGTATATATATGTGGGAGAGAGCCAGAGAGATGATGTTCAAGGGTTTCTATTTATTTTCCCCAATCTATCTCCCTCTCAGATTTTCAAAACACTTCAACTTTTGCTCTTCTCTACAAAAGTAACGTATGTAATCTGATCTATTATATATTGTATAAGAGTCTAATTATTATTAAAATAATAATAATCTTTCACTCAATATTAATATTTAATATACTTATTTATACAAAACATGTTTATATAGTTTTAGCAATTGGCTTCCAGTTCAGCCCCTGAGCATAAGCCTCGGGCCCTAAATAAACCAAAACTTTTCAGCACCTCAGGACCTGAACATCTAGCCTCGGGCCCTGAACATTCCAGAATTGTTTTCAGCATACCATCAGGTCCTGAGCTTCCAACCTCAAGCCCTGAACATCTGCAGAAACTTATCTCAGAACATCATCAGGTCTAAACCTCTAGCCTCAGGTCCTGAACATTGCATAAATTTCAAAATATGCTTCTCAACTAAAATCGAAACAACTCTTGTACAAATAAGCATTCTTGCTCTTAATTCTACATGGATTTCACTAAGAAAATATCTTAGATCCAAATATGAAAGTTTATGTCCTTATAGCAAGGAACAACCTCCACTTGTTATTAACCAGAAATTACGTCAAGAAGACATATTACATATGTCTTCAAATTTCCATTTTCTAACAATCCCCCACAAATTCATACACAAATGCATATCAGATTTATCATGACTTGTTTTTCAGAGTCGGTACCCTTCCGAGTTTGAACCCTCATAAGTCCCCTACTTCGATGGCTACCGTATATAGATGGAATGTTCACCTTGAATCTCTATCGTTGGTGTAACCACACTCCATAGACGACGACAAGTCAAAAGGCTATGGTGCAGATCTACGCTTTGAGACGATATGGTCTTGTCTCGATCCTGTTCGTTGAATGCTTCAAGGAATAACGATTTCCTCTAATTGCGACCACACAATTGCATTCGCTTAGCTGGGCATCTCCAAGATGTAATGATAACATCTCGTCTTTCAACTTGACCCCATTCAGAGTTACAAATTCTGACACACTATTTGGTCCATCAGAATTTATCAAATCCTGATCCAAAACTGTTACAATCAGAATTTGTTTAAAACTCTTGCTAACTAGCGGTCCAAGTACCTCTTAAGGTTTATAGGGGATAGACTCAGATACATAAGTATCTAAAAGTATATGGTAGATGTACTACCAATTCAACCTTATAATTTGTTATTACCAGCATTGAATACACTTCGAGGGATCCTCCTCTCGGTGTATTGGGTTCCCGCTATTGATGAATTATGATGGGTTATCAGTCCCATCCCCAACCTCGACTAAGGACTACAGCATGCTCAAGCCCTTTAGTCAGTGGATCAGTTATATTATCAAGAGGTTCCTATGAACTCTATAGCAATAATCCTATCAGACACAAGACCCCTTATAGACTTTAGTCTAACTTGGATGTGTCTCTTTGTTTTAGCATTATACTTTACACTTCTAGCTTTGTCGTAGTTATAGGCTATCATAATAAACAGAAATGGCGGAAGCGGAAGGGGGAAACTGTATTGCCCCATAATCTCTTGTTTTTTCTTATTGTGACTTTCTCGGAGGGGAACATGTATTTGCTACACATCACCTTTGCACGCCCCCTGAATGTCGAGCACAAACTGATCGCCTCTCTACACTTCCAAATTTAGTACTCCTTCTTGAGGATCCATCTGCATCTAAAAAATATTGAGCAGTGCCATAAAAACTTATTTTTCCCACCATATTTGAGTTGTTTACCTTGTACTTCTCCCATACAAACTGGACACGATAACTTACCTTTGTGGACCATCCGCTAAGCATGGAAAGTCCAGGGAAGTCACTAATAGTCCACAAAGTACCGCCTTCATGATAAAATTTGTACGATGAGAACATGTCATATGTTTCAACTCCAGTATTCCACAGCACTTTCAATTCATCAATCAATGGCCTAAGATAAACATGCAAGTCTTTGGTTGGATCTGTCGGCCCAGGAATAAGAAGAGGCATGAACATATATGGAGCCTTTGTACACATAGAGGGAGGAAGGTTGTACACAACAACTACCACGGGCCATACCGTATACTCCTTCGCGTGCTTGTCGCGAAAAGGGTCAAATCCATCTGTAGAGAGCCCGAGTCTTACATTTCGAATCTCTTTTGAAAATTTTTGAAATCTCCGATCAAATTGTTTCCATTCATCTCCATCCGATGGGTGACTTAATTCACCTCCAATTGCAATTCTATCATGGTGCCATCTCATACATTTTGCAGTAGTCTCGGCCATGAATAGACGCTGCAATCTCATGGTAATAGGAAAGTAACGCAAGATTTTTCGTGGAATCTTCTGTTTTTTAGGATCTTTCTGCTTCTGGTATCTGTCTCCATTGCATATATCACACTTTGTCTTGTCACCATGTTCCTTGTAAAATAACATGCAATCATTCTCGCAAGCATCAATCTTCTCATATTGCATATGCAATCCTTTAATCATCTTTCGCATGGTGTAGTACTTTTGGGGCAATTTATGATCACTAGGCAATACTAATCCAATAAGATGAAGCAAATCATCAAAGCCATTATTACTACAATTATGCTTATTTTTCCACTCAAGTAACTTCATTGAGAACTCCAATGTTGTAAAATTGACATTGTTTGGATAAATTGGTTCAAAAGCAATATTCACCATCCTGTAAAATGATTTTGCTGTTTCGTTTGGTTCTTCAGAATTCTCGCAATCCTCAAAATCGTTATCATCATGTGCATCATACATGTCGTCGTCTCTGTATCTAGAACTCGTTCCAACCTCGACTTGTGATATATCTTTCTCCCCGTGACAATCCCATATAGTATACCATTGCATGATACCATGTCGATACAAATCAATTTTCACGGTATTAGGCAACTTAAAATACCTATTTCGACAATCTTGGCACGGACATCTTATAAGAACATTATCTTCTTCTTCACCATGTTCTATAGCAAATTTAATGAAACGATCCACTCCAGCCTTATATTCTTCCGTTATATATTTTGCCTCATTAAATCGATTACGACCAATCCAACTACGATCGAATGCCATCTACAAATGCAGACATATACGTAATTATTTACCACTAACAATATCAATATATTGTTTGTCAAATAAAATAATATCAACATATTACACTATGTATCATCATCCTATCAATAAAGTTAGTACACAACAATTATTTGATATTTATGAACAAATTCAAATTAATCAAATCATTTCTACATATGTTAAAGGTATGCAATTATGAAAAAAACAATGACTTATAAAATTCATAAAATACAACAAAAAATAATCGATAATTTTACTTACTTGATGATAATGGATGATTACATGAATGCAAAATGGGGTGAAAGAAGGGAGAGGATGAAGAATTGCGGCTGCTGGAATGAAAGAGGCAGTAGGGTTGCTAAAATGGATATCCTAAATTCAACCGAATTAAGTTGTGATAAACAGGCGGCTAAATTTAATTGAAAGCGGTTGTATTTAGAAATTTAACCGAAAGTGGTTGTATTTAATGTTCAACTAAAAGCGGTTGTATTTATTATAGACAACCAACCACTTGCGGTTGAATTTAGCAAAATAAATTACAAAACAATAAAGTTTTGTAAAAATAATCAAAAATCGTTAAACTAATGTAAAAATATTAAAAACTAATTACAAGATCTAGAATTAATATATTATTGTCTATTTACATATTTTAACAATATTGAAAATATTAATTTTTTTTCTGATTTTTTTTAGAAAATTATTTTTAAAATTTTGAGCTGATATTTGGCTCCAATTTTTCCCTCTAACTGTTTTGGCGGGAAAATTTCATTGGCGGCATAATTTCCCTCCAATTTTTCTAGAGCGGCTAAATTCAACCGTTTGCCATTGTAAAAGGTTCCGGTTGTAATTGTTCGGTTGAATTTAGGAGAGGCTAAATTCAACTGCAAGAGTTGAATTT